>NW_027106350.1:253492-288833 GCF_000696795.3 Halyomorpha halys | reverse complement strand
CTATTTACTTGCCGACGTTTAGCCCCACTTTGCAAGGGCTCAACAGGGCTAAAAATATACAAACCAACTAAGAATATTTTAACAATATAAGATAATACGTTTCCGACTATTAAATTTACTAGACAAACGGTCTAAACTTCATTATTAGAAAACATTAACATAAATGTCCATAAGCCCTATTTGAAGGTACGAAGTTTTGTGGCTCCACTTAGCCATCAAATTTCTTTCCTATTTAATTGTTACAAACCAAAATCCTTCGAAAACTCCACGAGCAGTTCTATCTAGGGGTAAATTGTAAAAAAGAAAAAATGTGTGACTTCATAAGAAATTTCAACCCATATTGTATTATTTAAGTAGTTAATAAATTATAAGATTAAGGACCAAAGATATCTAAATATAAATAATTTTATTAAATTTCATAGAAGTAAAGAGATATTTTATTATCTATCATTGAGTAGCATATTATGTAGGATATTTTATTATCTATCATTGAGTAGCATATTATATAGGATATTTTATTATATATCATTGAGTAGTATATTATATAGGATATTTTATTATCTATCTTTGAGTAGCATATTATATAGGATATTTTATTATCTATCACTGAAATATCAGAAATATAAACGAAAAAAAAGGTATAAAATACTCCACTTAAAGTGCTGAGTTCTGCTCGTGAGATGTGACTATTAAGTTTTACGGCTGTAATGAACTATTGCAGGAGCTGTAAAGTCAGAGGCAGAAATGGGATTTGGAAGAAAGTAGATTATGACTCCACAGGATTCCAATAGTAGCTATTGAATTGAAAGGATTGATTCTTAAAAAACTTATAAAATCAAACGTCTTTAATAGGAGTGCCTATAATTCATTAAAGATTTAATTTATTTTTATAGTGGATTCTCATACTGAGAGAGAGAGAAATACCTTATTCATCCATGCTGCCCAAATACATTGGGTTGCTACTTTACAGAGCGTACTAATCAATCCGTGATCGGACATATATAAATTACATATAATTACATGGTATAATAAAATATGATGTGAGATCAAATCAACAATAATAGTCACAGCAGTAGATCAGTTTACAGTAAAATAAATATATAAATACATTTTACCAGAACAAAACTAATATATAGATTCAAAGGAAAAAACCCGGCTAAAAGAAATACTTGAATGGATAAATAAGTTTAAGAAAAAAAAAATTAATATATTTTTTTAAATTATTTATTTAATGTAATTTACAACTGTACAAAATAATACAATAGGTAAATATGTAGTATGTTTCATATACACTTGAAAATCTTGGGAAGGAAGCACCCATTAGTGGTACTTCAAACATTAATTTAAATTAGAAGGTCCCGTGGCCATTTTCTTTTCAGGCGCCTCGGAGGATTATCAGGGATTGTTTATGATGAAAGATTAAGAATTAATGGGTTAGGATGGTTAAGGAGTTTGGAATGAAAGGACGCATATCTGTTTGGGTCAAATCTGCAACGAATGGGATGTTAAGATCTTTGTGAATGAGTTTATTTGTGACGTAATAAGGAGCATCAAGGATTTTACGTAGGATTTTGGATTGTAACGATTCGATGCGGGAAGAATTTTATGGTTTGGTGGAGCCACAGAGCTCAATTCCAATGTCCAAATTGGTCTGATTATTGTAGTGTATACTACTTTTTTGTAGTGAATGGGAAGTTTAGAGCGTTTGTCAAGTAAGTGTTGTAGCAATCGGAATCTACGAACAGTTTCTTGTCGTTTCAGTCTTGTGTGTGGATAATAAATAAAAATAATGAAATTTAATGAATTAAAAATGTTTCGTTCGATGTTGTCTCCACTAGAAGCCATAAAAAAAGTTTTATTTAGAGTAAGTGCACCAATTATTGACAGGTCAATATATGTTTTTAAATATTAAGAATTGGTGCCAACGACCGTTTCAAAATTGTTACCACTGGTTAGTTAAACCCTCAGCTTCAACTGGCGCTAATATTGAAACAGTTGTTGACACCGAACTCTTAATATTATAAAATATAAAATACTGTCGATAACCGGTTCATGTCAAGAACTGGTGGACTTACGATATGCACTCAACTATTAGTCATTAATATGAAGGAGATGGTCGGAGGGTTCGGTCAAAAAAGGTTCAAGAATTAGTTAACAGCTATTTATTTTCCGATGTGTCGCCCCACTTTGGAAGGCTTCATCAGGGCTAAAAAAGATAGAGAAATAACGAAAATACCTTGATCATGTAAAATACAAAGGAGTAAATTAAGATGGAGTTAAAAATTATGTAAATATAGGTTAAAAAATTACATATAAATAAAAAAAAAGAAAAAATAATAGGATGTACAATAATAAATATATACACAAAAGAAAATACATATAGTATCTGATTTAAAGTGAATAGGAGAGGTAATAACATGTAAAAATATAAAAGTAGATATAAGAGAAATGAATTTTTTTTCTATCCTCACGTTTTATTACGTCTCCTATTCATTTTAAAGCTAATCGTCAATTTTATTTCTTTTTTATATGTACTTATTATTGTAGATGTTACTTTAATATCTTTTTGTTCAGTTCTATATTACTTTTTCACTTATATTTTAATAATTTTAAACTTCAATATAATTTACTTCTTGGTATCGTATTATATTAAATTGTCAACATAATTTTAGTTGATTTGTATACTTTTTAGCCCTGATGAAGCCTTGCAAAGTGAGACAAAACTTCGGGAATTAAATAGTTGTTAACTATTTTTTGCTCCTGTTTGGCCGCACCTTCCGACCATCTCTTTCATATGAATAACTGATAGTAGTGGAATCCGTCTACTTTCTTTCAAATTCCATTTCTACCTGTGATTAGACAGCCCCTGCCATAGGTCATTCATTACAACCGTGAAACGTAGTCATATCCTACGATCAGATCTCAGTAATTTAAGTATGTTTGGTTCTCAATCTTATTATTTATTGAATACTTAAAGAAGATAATGTCGATTGAAATTTCTAATGAAGCCATACATTTTCTTTCTTAAAATCTACCTATTGACAGAACTCCAATAATATTTCTAGAGATCTCGAAGCCATCTTCTTTTCAGATGCCTAAGAGGATTATGAGATAATGAATGAGAAGCTAAGCTAGAAAAAATTGGTATGAGTGGGTAAAAAGTTTATCCTGGGAGGGATTGGTATCTGGTTTTGGCCAAATAGACAAATATGGAACTTTGAGGTAATAGTGGATGACTTTATTTGTAACAAAGAAAGGCGCATTAAAGATTTTAGATTGTAGGGATTGGATACGAGAGGAATTCAATGGATGATGGCTTAGTGGGGCCCTAAAGCTCAACTTTATTAGTCCAGGTAGCACTTATAGTTATATTAATCAGTTGAAAGTTTAAGCCGATTGTCTAGTAAGTGTTGTAATAGTCGCAATCGATGAGAAAATTCCTATCTTTTCAGTCTTTTATCGGGATTTCAAGTGAGTCGCTTGTCCAGACGTCCTTGAAAAAGGATCTGTTCGACAGTATCCTTTACTAATAAGTGGAATATTAGTAAAGGATACTGTAGAGCAGTCTGCAGTATTACAACGAAGATGGGATTTGTCAGGTTCCATTTTAATCCTCCAGTTTCAACACCATTTATGGAGGATGGTGATATGGGATTGAAGTGTTTGGGATAGAATTAGGGGGTCATTAAGTGATAAAAGACATGTGTGTTAGGCACACGTGGTGAGGATAGTGTTAGGATAGGTTGGGATACCAATTGTTAACTGTAAAAGACTGTATAAGAGAAAGAACCAAGAATACTACCTTGAGGTACACCAGTATACTCAGGAAAGAGGAATGAATAGGTGCTGTCGTGATTTACTATATTAAATCTATCAGAAAGATAAGATAATGAGGAAGGTTGTAGGCGGTAGGAATTCACGGGTCTTGTATTGCAGTCTCGGGTGCCAGGCACGATCAAACCATAAATTATAGCTTCCAAAAGCTGTAGAAAATAAAATTTAGTAAATAATAATTTACTACTCTCAGAGCAAACTCTAAATCGTTGATTACTATCTAAAGTATTGAGAACAGTTAAAAACATTATAACAATTTAAAATTACGAAAACTAACCATCTAGCTCATTTTCAACCTTCAACGGATTTTTGGGATATGCTGTTGTTAAATTGTTATTTAACCACCTAGAGACCAAAGATTTAGAAATCCAGCCTCATGTTACATTTCAAACATTTCATTGTTTGGCAAAAACCAATTGTGATTCCAATTACAATTTCTTTCCAGTTGCTGTAATTAAAAATTAGGAAATAAAATTACAATTTTTATTGGTATTTTCAATTACCTAATAAACCACTATTTTTGCAACTATGGTCCGAAATTATATTAAACTGTAATTAGTGATAGCATTTTTTTTTATTAACACTGGTGCATATATGTACATCACATAGAGAACTACAATGAATAATTCCAGCTTTATAACTATTTCGTTTTTCCAATGCAGTAATCAATAAGTCAGTGAGAGAGTAGCCTGTCCTTTCGTATTAGGTTGGGGAGAAAGAAATTCATTATTTTTTCGGTAGATGGCTGTAGCAATCGATATCTCGTAAAGTATCGATCAAACAATTTCAGATTTATGCTCGTTGTCAAAGTGATATTTCGCACAAAAAAAAAATTCATTTACTGTTTTTTGTTTTTGTTCAGTTGTGACTTAGAGGGTGTTAAAATGGAAGTCAAAAAAGAGAAAATTCGATACATTTTACTGTTTATCTTTGATAAAGGCGAAAATGCAAGCCAAGCGACTGAAATTAGGAATGGTGTTTATGTTCCCGACACTGTAACAGCTAATTACGCGCAATTTTGGTTTTGTCGATCTGTTCGGGTATTTTTGATGTTAAAGACGCACCACGCACTGGTAGGCCCGTCGTCGAAAATGTCGATTAAATCTTAGAAATAATCGAAGTTGATCGGAATGTTAGTAGTCGTAGGCTTGATGTTTGGGTGCCACACCAAAAAAACATGATGGATCGAATCTCCAACTGCGAAGCCTTGGCCAAACGGAATGAAATCGACCCATTTCTTAAACGGATGGTGACTGGGGACGAGAAATGGATCACATACGACAACACTGTGCGAACACGATCGTGGGGAAGCAGCTCAAACCGTGGCCAAACCAAGACTAACGGCCAGGAAGGTTCTGCTGTGCATTTGGTGGGACTGGAAAGAACTCTATTATGAGTTGCATCCATATGGCCATACAGTTAGTTCGGATCTTTATTGTCAACAACTGGACCGTTTAAAGCTAGATATTGACCAGAAACGGCCAGCATTGGGCAACAGAAGAGGTGTCCTGTTCCATCAGGACAACGCCAGGCCACACACATCTAAAGTGACTTGCCAGAAACTCCGGGAGCTTGGTTGGGAAGTATTGGTGCATCCACCATATAATCCTGACACCAAGCGATTATCATATTTTTCTTGCATTACAAAACTTTAGTGATACGAAATAGGCATGAAGAGAAGACTACGAAAATCAGGTAGAGTTTTTCGGCGGCAGGGAAGTAGACTTCTATGAGAGAGGCGTTATGAAGCTGTCTTTTACATGGCAAAAAATTATAGAACAAAATGGTGCATATTGAATATATTCTAATATATTAAGATATATATTCAATGAAAACTTGTACATAATATTTTTAAAATATGCACGAATCAAAAGTCCTAATTTGAGCTAAAGATGGTGGACTTAAGATTATTTTAGCTTTTAATTTAAAGATCATTCAAATGGGTGGACCTTCCAAAAGATATGTAGTTTCTGAGCTGTTCTAAATATGATTTTTTCCAAAGTTAAAGAAGCATACGAGGAACTAGCATAAAACAAATTAAACTCCATCGAAATTGTCGTTTTTGAGATATAATGAAGTCATTAAGAGAGCTTTTTCTGCCACGTACAGCCCGACTTTATTATATAGCATTATTTAACAAGTAATGTTATAAAATCTGTTCAGTTCCAGAAATCAAAAATGGTATATTTTATGTAAGTTTGAGTCTCATATAAAAAAACAATAAAAAAAACAGTTTCCTAAACCGTTGTGTTTAAGATTTCCGTAAATTTGTTCCGAACTGTTGCCAGAAAGTTTCTGATCTTATTGAAAGAACTCCCCTTTTTGGTTGTTGGCAGTTACTCTTCCAGTTCTTAGCGCCTATGTTCCGGCAAACAATTTTCTTCGGTTACAGGAACCTTTGTACAGTGTATTCTGGAAAATTTGCTTAATGAACTCAAAGCTATCCTTTCAACCACATTATTCCACAGTATACTTTATATCTTCATAAATAAAAAAAAAATAATAGGAAATTAAATGCTTCACTTTTCCCACCTATGATTTTCTAAATTCCTTAAAATTAAGAGGGCACTGATCAAGAAATTTTATCAACTTGAACTCACACTTCAAATTTATAAATTTTATATTTTCAAAACATTTTTAAAATATTAAAACTTGTACCGCTACAACCTATGAAAGGAATAATAAACTCAACTGACTTTATTACTATGCTGTAACGGCGTCTCGGTTAAGAAATTATTATGACATAATAAAGCCACATGATATATTGCAAATGTATTCATATACGTATATTATATACGGGGTGTGGCTTGGACCAGTGGTGAGAAACTGTGCTACTAACATCAAGGACGTAGGTTCGAATCCACCTGTGACAGATAATTTTTTATGTAGTCGTGAGTCAATCATGTGGGTTCCTGCCTCATATACTGCGTCACCTTAATTGAAAAAATCTACAGACTCCGTGAAAAGAGGAACAAGCAATGTTAAAAAAATGTATTATAAATAATGAGAAGATAGTTGACCATGGATGATATATTTGAGGAGAAGATAGTTGGGAGTGCGGCCAGAAAATAACTCGTATAAGTTATAAAAACTCATTTAATATTGCCAACGTTTCGGCCAGAATTTCTAGCTTCATCAGGGCTAATTGTACGAGATCAGAAATCTAAGCCAAATTAGATTCTTAGATTTCCGATTTCCTACTAGTAGCCCTGATGACGGCAAGAAATTCTGGCCAAAACGTTGGCACTATTAAATTAGTTTTTATAACTTATATGAGTTATTGGCTTTGGGGTTATTGACTGGCGGATTGGGGTGGAATTACCTCATTTAAGGTAGTTTGCGAAATGCCTCTTTGAATGTACACATACAGCTTAAATCGTGAATGTAGGCACGACTTCATTAACCATAGTATCCCTGGCAACCGATTCTCTCCGGCGAAATTTATGGGCTAGGTAAGACGGTTTCCTTTGGGCCTTCTGTTTGATCTGGAAACCATAAATCAGCCTAAATGGACCAGACAGTCGCCAGGAGATCAATACCCCTAAGCACACAGCCAGCCAATGAAATATTAGAAGAGAACTGCCTTACAGAACCTTCCAGATGCAATTTAGTGGATTATCCTGCTACCTCTAACTATAGAGTTAGAATCACATTGACAATATTTTCCTGATATATATGTTTTGCTATTACATAACCTTTATTTACCTTTGTCATTGCCGAGTCAGTTGTACTTGTAATTAACATAGCAAACAAAATGTTTGTTATGATGAAAAAAAGATAAGAAAATAAAATGGAAAATATAAAAATCATAATACAAAAAAAATAATGCTAAGTAAGTTATAATTTTCTTTAAAAAAATTATTTGTGTTAGAAATATACAAAAATAATAAAATTACGCTATTTAAAATATAGCTAACTAAATATTAATTTCTTTAGGTAGAAATTGTGAAACATAGAAACTATAAATAAAAAAAGGTTACAAACATTACAAAGCATTAAGGTATTTTGTAATTATCACAATAGAAAAAAAAATACATAGTAATTAAAATCTTCGTGAACCAAAATTTTCGAAAATTACTGAATTAATAGTTAGTTACTAAGGATTAAAATTGTAAAAAACTTACTGAATAGTTTCCTTATTTTAAGGAGGTCCATAAAAGATATGAAAACATCGTTTTTTTTATTTTATGGTCTTGCTCCAAATTATATATTGTAAAGTTGAACGTTTAATATATGCCGATATAATCTGAACAAATATTTGTAAGGGAAATCTTGGGCCTATACCATTTAAACTCAAATACATTATTATATATAATATAATTATGTTTTATTTTAATTAATAAAAATGGTTTAAATCGTTATATTTAATTTTAGCTCAATCATATAAAAAAAAGTATGAAAATATTCCTAGTACTGTGTATATAAACAGATATTTTTGTGTCAAAGAACAAAGGTGCTATTAATTAAAATGAAACCAACAAATGGGACCTATATAAGTGTGACGATTTTTTTTTTTTTTTTTTTGGAAATCTCTCAGAACTCCATCAAAGAGCTCCAAAGCTTTCAACGAGGAGAGTGATATAATGTAATTGACACCGTTCAGTATTTTTATCATCACACTCACGGGAAAAAAAAGGTCATTTTCCTTTTGCGTCATTTTAAAAAATTATATACATACAAATAAAAATATTGACTAATGTTGGATGGTATCAATCCAATAATAATAGTGACAGGTGTAACAGCCACAAGCATCGTATAAACTCTGACATTTACTGTCGTGGCTTACTTGTCATATTATCGGATCATTTCTAATAAAATGTCCGTTTTTATTATTTCTGAAATTGAAAGTGGGATTAATGGATTTTTGTTGTTTACTACAATATTTACAAATTATGATATTTTTTTTATGGGTTTAAACTTGGACACTTAGTACACCAAGGTGCCGGAACATAACCACGTTATTCGGGGTGTTGCTGCGAACAAACCATTCGCCAGTGGTTTGAAAATGTTTGGCCTGTTACACATATTTGGATTACTCACAGAAGAACTTACAATCGACAGTTAAAGAATTTGCAACAGAACTCAATACAAGTGTATGAACAGTTTCTCGACACTTGAAACCATTCGTAAAGTAAAACGGGTAGATCTATGGGTTCTTCAAAAGCTTCACTAGCGACAGCAGTTGTGACATGTTTTCGCTGCTTACAAGTCAAAAAATATGCCTTTACCCGAAAGGATGACGATCAGTGATGATTGTAAATAACTACAGGCGTCTGTCAGGTCAGTTATTAAATGTTGACGAAAGACACATGCTAAAACCAAATTTGCATCCAAAAAAAAATTAGTTTCTTTGTGGTGGTTAATAGCAGTAATGTTTCATTTTCCTTTTTTACCAAGAGGCAAAAACATCACATCCACATCGTACTGCAGTGATATTGACATAATGAATTAAAAACATGTGAAAATAAAAAAAAACTGCATTAATTAATTGGAAGAAACTTATACTCTTACACGACAACGCCAGATCTTATGTTTCACGATAGACAGTGATGAAACTGAAGGAGCTGTGTTACAAAGTCCTCCCATACCTACTTGCCAGACAACTCCAACAGATTTCCATCTGCTTAGACATTTATAACTATCTTAAAAGTAAAATTTATGAAAATAAATCTTTTAAAACCAACCTAAAATAAAGATGCAGAATTTCATTTATTAAAATATTGCAGCGTCACACAACTTGTATTTAGGAGAATTTTTTTCTAAGAAAATTTTTATTTAAAGGTTTCTTTATATGCTAAAAACAAATATGAGCTTTATTCCTGCTAAAATACAAAATATTAAGTATCGGACAAATATTTACAATCGGAAAAGTCTGGCATGCTCGGCTAAAATTTTCTACTTTTTCCCGCTTTGGTTAGTTCACCAAATTCATTCATACGCAAAGCGTAGGTTTGTCTTTAAAAACAATATTGATCCGTTTTTTTATAACTACCTAGAATGAAAGATTATTTCAAATAAACACAATTAAAAGTACCTTAGAGGAATATATTTTTTTTTTTAATTTGTCACTAAAGCATTTTCAAACTATTTCAATGAGAATATTAAATAATTATATTAAATATTAATATATATTTATTATCGTTTGATTATACATGAGTACACCGAGTTTAATCATAATCGTATGAGCTGCTTTTGAGAAAATCGAAAATAAAGTGTGTAAAATCGATTATATAAAGTGGATCTTCCACCTGGTCGCTTTTTAACAATAAAGTTGCTGTAACATCCCAGGCATGTGCTGCTCTAAATATTTAATTTCAGTTTTGTACGACTTTTTGTTTTAGAGATAGCCTGTTCACATACATACCATTTTGTGAGAATTGGTTATTTGGACTCCGTGATCATTTGACTAATCGAATTCGAAATCATTCACGTCCTTAACACTTTCTCTTACTGTATATTCCATAGTAAATTAAGCTAAGGCCTATATGGATATACGGAGTTGAGCTTTGGGGCTCCACTAAACCATCAAATTCCTCCAGAATCCAATGCTTACAGTCCAAAATCCTTCGTAAAATCCTTAATGCTCCTTACTTTGTCACAAATCAAATCATCCATCAGGACCTCAATGTTCCATATGTTGCCGATTTGGCCAGAACCAGATACCGTTCCTTCCATAATAAACTTCTCAACCACCCAAATCCACTTGCTTCAAACCTGGCTTCTCTTTCATTACCTAATAATCCTTCTAGGCATCTGAAAAGAAGATGGCCTCGAGATCTTCTCCTCTAGAAGTTCTATCAGTGGGTAGATTCTCCACATGTTTTTATCATGTCACTATGTCACCTACAGCAAATTTACTTGTTGTATATATGTGTATACAGTTGTAAATACCAATAAATAAATTATTAAAAAAAAATTAAGCTAAACCATTTATTTTTTTTCTAACAGGTCTGTTTAGTATATCATTGAAAAAAAAATAAGATCAAATATATTGAATTTTGTTTCTTGTTTTCTTTGAAATCCATAATGGATGCGTAGATAAATAGTCCTTTGTTTTTAATGTATTGGTCAATAATTTATGTGCAAATGGTTTATTTGTAATTTTATTCAATTATCGAAGTTCCATTCAAATATATTTATATTATAAACCACTTTATAAATAGTATTCTTTAAAATGTACGTTTAATGCATATGTACATGTAGGTTTATCTATTGATAATGATGTTTTCTATATTTTTAGGAAATTACTGAATCTTAATAAATTCAATAAATTGAACATCCAAGACAATTTAGAGCAAATTGATAAGGGTTTCATACAAAAAGAGAGAAGATATGTTTTTACATAATCGTTTCACACAATCTTGTTTTGTACCGTTCTGAATACCCTAGTTGAAAACGCATTGTTGAAGCCCAGAATAAGGTGCCTAGGAACAGGAAAGAAATAAATCAGAAAAACAATATCTCTCCAGAAGCCAAGGGGGGTGCCCAATCATAGTCTCGGTATAAAGGTAAATAAAAGAAAAGAAATAAAAGAGGGGAGCAATTTCACTCCTTTGAAATTGTTTCTTTCTAGGCGGCATTGTCGAGGAAAAGTTTTGTTTCTCTTGTATTTTCTTATAGCCTTAAAGATTTATTACTTTATTAATGATATAATTCGGTTGTTTTATTTTTAAAATGTATTAAAATAGGCAAAGAAAGTTTACAAGATAAATTTATTAGTCGGATATGAAAAAATAATTATATACCTTATTCAATTTTCATGTACTGGGCATTATTATTTGGGAAAAAGCGATATGTGAATATAAACGTTCAACCATGTTATAGTTTTCTTACGTTCTATATTTCAAAGGACATATCATGCTTGTAGGATACTAAACCTTTTTCAATGAAACTAAATAGAAGTTTATTCAATCCTGATGAACAGAAAGCTTCAGATTCAAAGTTAGTTTAGATTCTCCGCTAATTCCACATTCTTTGATTTCTTCTCTTTTACTCCATTATTTTAATTTTATGATAATAATTCTATTAGAACATGTCTACACAAACTTTTCCCAAATTTGAGCCAAATCTGACAAGCCAATTTAGAAATATTGGCATGTCATGGAAAATACCTTTGCAAATGTTGAAGCCAAAGTAGGAAATGGAATTTTCTAAAATTTATATTAGAACGTGTAAACATTAATCCCTATCTTTCCTCAAAATTATTTTAAATCCAACAAACCTTTATTGAAATACAGATGTGACAAGAAACCTATATTTACGCAAGTTAACAAAAGCTGTTACAATAATATATAAATAAAGCTATATCATTATTTCTTAGGGAAGTGGCATTTAATATTAATCTTGGATTGCAGCATATAATATATCTTTCGTTGATATCAATCTACTACTATCCTACTTCCATAGTTATTAACCAACTATTATATTTTCAATTCATTGTTATGTATATTTCAAAATTTTTGTTATTTTACTATTTCTTTTAATTTTTATATTCTGATGGCTGTTATCTCTTTTTGTTTTTTAGCTCTTAGATGAAGACCTGAAATTCAGGTCGAGTCGTCGTTACGAATATATAATTGTTTGTTTATTTGCTGACCGCACGTCCATATATTGATATACGTTCAACTATCAACACCTCATTATATATTTATATAGTTCGTCACTGGAAAAGGATTCGTCACTGGAGCCACCTAATGAGAGGTAGCCATCATGCCCAAGTTATCATTCCACCGAATACATTTCTTACAATGTTATGTGTAACAAATGTATCCATTCCCTTGGAGTCGTTAACATCCCCACACAACTTTTTCCCAACTCGCTTAGATCTCATTGGTTACCCCTACTCTTGCCAAAGGAATCTAAAAAATTATTGGACACAGTCCCTTATTCTTAAAATCTCTCACTTCTTATGAATATCCAATTTGATATGCTCTCATAAATCCTCGCGCAATTTCATAAAAAAATTGGTCGAATTCCCCGTTCTTTCAGCCTACAATTCCAACTCCCTCTTATGCTCTTTTTACCTGAAGAATCACTATTCCTTCATTAGGCTTTATTCAGAAGTAAGTTAGCCTTAAGCTTAAGACTTAAGCTTCCTAGTTTGTAAGAAGCATTTCCCATATCTTGATGTATTATTTTATTATACAATAAAAGTAAATTATAAAATCTTTACTCTTATATTAGTCTATTTATGCAAAGAATCAAGGAAGCGTAGTGGATATAATCTGTTGAAAATCATAATAGATCTATTTTACTCAAATTATGTAATTTTTATTTTAAAACCGTCTTCTAGTGGTTATAAAACGGATATAAAATGCACGTTGGCACTCGAACTTCGATACAGAACAAAGTCCATTAATTTCAAGAAAAATAATTATTATATTGTGGAGTTAATAGGTTAGAAACCTATTATATAATTCGGAATAATACATTAATGAACAATTTATATATTTTGAATACCAAAATCATTTATTTATTTCTCGCAATAAGATAATTGCTAAAACACATGAAGAGTAGCTTTTTTTCTTTTCTTTTTCTGTTTTGTTTCAAAAAAGGTTAAGAAAAAAAATATTCTAATCCACACTATCTTCTTTTTTTCTTTAAGTCTTACGAATCTTGTAGAGCTTTTCTTCTCCATCTCCGTCTACGTTGAGCAGCTGTCCAATTTACTACATGTAGGTCTCTGCTATCTTAGTTTAGTCTGTCTATCCATCTAAGTATTTTTTTCTCTTTAGAGGTTTCTTTCGAACTACTATTGAGGTTCTTAGGAAACTCTTGTTAATTGGATTCAGTTTTTAAACATTAAATGTCTTAGGAAATATCTTTTTTGATGCTGATAAAAATGATAAATAAATAAAAAATAGAATGCCTATCCTCACAAACTATTTTATCACAACATAAAAATACTTTTTAAATGTTTTTTTTAGTGTGATTTAAAAGGCTTTAAATCTAAAAGGTTTGGAGTATTATCAATGGGTATATTTAGATGTCTATATCATGTGATTGTATAACTAACATCAAATTTATTTTTTGTATATTTTCTTAATGAATTTAAATAAGTAAATTTTTAAAAAACAATAAAGGTTGTCTTAATTAAATTTTAATTTTTAAACTATTCACACTCGTATGGTCGAGATTGTCCACAATTAAGTTTCGAAAAATTATTTAACCATTATATTCACCATTTTTAATAGAAAAGATGTAAATTTGAGATCTGTTGGGTAATGGATTAGACGATTAAATTTACCATCACATATTTATATTTACGTGTCACACCCATTAACAATGTGACACATAAATGGATAAGTATATAAGTATAGCCATCTTCCCTTTTAAATAATTATCTGTTGAACAATCTGGATTATTTCTTCACATAACAATCCAAATAAAGATGGTGCGACAACATGTTTTTTGGATCCGCTCATTTAGAGCATTCACATTTAAGTTTCATTGAAATGCTGACATTTCATTTTTAAAATTTCACGGCGGTATGATGCTTATTATTAATTTTGAAGGAGTACAGATTTTAGTAAAAGTTTAAGAATCACGACCCATATAATAGAACATAAATTATCTTTCTTAATGTTATGAATGAAAAATAAAGGAGTTTTCCGAGCACTTTCTAAAATTGGAATGCCATAGTCCGCCATCAGGATATTACTTAGTCCCTTGCTTCGCAAATCACATAACAGAAAATGGAAAACGTGAAATCGAATTACTTCTTCCATCTGACTACTCAGATTATCGTTTATACGATCGATTTCCATTTTCTTTAGAAACGGGGTTATAATAGCGGGAGTTATAATAATTCCATACAATAATAATATTGCTATCATCATTTATGACATATCAATAACAATGTTCTTTATCTATACCGGAACAAGTCACTTTAAAATATTTAAATAGTTAATCATTGATTTAATTAATCTTACTTCAAATTCTATAATTAAAAAACAACTGATTTGACTTAAATTAAAACAACTGAGCTAGAACATTCCATACAACATAAGTGTACTCAGCGAACTTCTAAAACTTCACAGTTGCATCGCCGTATTTATTTTTATATTCATTGTTATGTTTTCTTATGAGTAGAATTTAATATATATAAAGCATGAGAATTCACAAAATCTGTTTAAAGAACATGGATAATATTACTTTAGCAAATAGCTATAGCGTGTTAAGCAGATTAAAACAGGGTGCTTATTCACTTTATGTTAGAACTAACTGTTTAGGAAATAGCTCATTTTGAATTCAGCAGAATTTGGGATGAATGTTCCTAATATCAAAACTTTACATAATTTTATTAAAAACTACCAAAAAGTTGAAAATAAAAACAGAAAAACTAGATAATTCGTGTAGATAAAACTTTACCAATTCATATATCTTAAAATGTTACATAAACTAAATTTTTACTAATAAAAATTTACCAAATACCATTACTTAAAAAAATCAAAATTGAAGTAAAGGAGAAAAAAGTGTAAATAATAAACATTAATTACAAAAAGTCTTTCTGTGTATTTCCCTAGAAACAATTCGTATTTGAATTTAATCTTTTTATTAATATTATTGTTGGATTTAAGTAATCCGATTTTTACCATTGTTTTTTGAATTTATATAAAGTCGTGGTCGGGGGCCTCATTTTCTGATGCCCCCCTTTCCGCGGACACCGGAAGGTCCTGAAGACGCTGCGACTGCAATACCGCCCCAGCCTATGCACCATGGAAGCTAGGACCTGGCCTACCCCTACCATCACGCCAGAGTCCAGGACACGCTGGCCAGCCACTGAGAGAAAAATACGTCTTTTCAGACACCAGGCAATATTCATGGTCTTCACCGTTTCGCCCACAGCATATCTAGACGAGGGATGCGGCTAGAAGACGTCAACGCGGCGGCGAAAAGTCATTCACCAGATAAGCAATATCTATTAAGCCATGAGACCACCCAAATTTGTTCTTTTATTATATTATCATAGATAATGATTTCTGGACTAACACAATAACCAGTTTGCCCCTCCAGGGAATTAACTTTATAAATAAAAGGAAAATATATGCATCTGTTCATAATCAGAAAAGTCTCACAATCTTTAGCCCCCCTTTTCCATGCAATTTATCATAATCTAAAAATACACTCGGGACACCTGCAGTATAACACGAGCAGGTCCCGATGTAGACAACTTAGGACCCTCTCAGATAATTTTAGTCTAATATTAGATTAATTAGTGTAGTATTTCTTACCGTTTTTGTCATTTATGGCTCATTACCAGTGACGCGGTGAGAGGGCTACGTTGGGATCTATAAGAGCTCTGCTCTACCCTTCAGGTGTGGGTAAACAGTCCGCTTGGGGATCCTCAGGCCGAGAGTGTAAATAATGAACATAATAGTGTAAATGTGACTAGTGTTTATTTTATTTCATTTTTATCTTTTTTTATTATTATTATATTAGTTTTTTTTTTCCTTCATAGTTTGATTATGTTCAGTTGGTTAAATAATTTTGGCTTTAATTTTCATAATTTTGCCTTAACTTTAAATGAAATTCATATATTTAGTTTTCAATATTTTTTTTGTTTTTATTTAACCGAAAAAAAAAATATTGATGGAACCTTATTAGGATTATTTTTTTTTTCACGCGAAATAGTAGCTACACAAATGTATAAAAATTGAAACATTAAAATCAATAGAAATTTATTAACAATACTATATTACACTCATTTAATAATAAAGAATCATTTGCTCAAATTGTACAAGTTTTCAAAATCTAAAAACAGTTACACTAACTGAGACAACGCATAACACTAACACCACTTTACACTGCGTTAGACATAGAAGTGAGCCTTCTCATAATTTGTTTTTCTTTGCCACTTTTTATGAAAAAAAGTCATTTAAAATAAACAAATAACCGATACGGAGATTAACGAAAATTTTTTGGAGGTGTTTATCTGATATGATTAAGAAAAGGTACTGAAAATTTCGAAGTATGCTTAGACTGATGTGTAAAATGGGATAGGTTAAATCCCTACCGGTTAAAATTATGTGGTTACAAGTAGAGATTTGAAAACAAAAATACGTATAAAATAATAAAATTCGTTTAATCTGAGACAAATAAAATCCGTTCCGTCATAAAAATGTTATCTTTCAAACGATTGATATTATAGATTCAAATTATACTGTCGAATAGAGTCACGAAATTGGGCGTAGGACGGAGGCAATACCACGCCTCACCGGCTCCAGATCACTTAGACACCTTTGAATTAATTTATCTTTTCTCCAAGGATCCTCCAAAATGGGGTAAAGTATTCTGGGAATAGAGTGAAGGCTCTGAGGCTGTTTCTTTGAGCTACTTGCGACCAAATACTGATTTTGAATTTCGTTAATACTGCTAGTTAAATGCAGGTATATTTCATCAAAAACCTGCGGGTATTAAATTAAAAACCAACAGAAGTATAATCAGATAAACAACAATAATGACCATAATATATAAAATAAAAATAGAAAAAATAAAATATACCCATATATCATGTCATAAAGCACAATGTAACTAACTTCTAATAAAAAAATAAAAATGAAAAAATCAAATACAAGTGAACTAAAAATAATAAACAAAAAGGTACAGTTACTGTTAATATACATATTTATAAGTTTAAACGAAAATCAGAATTATCAAATACAGAAGATAAATAAATAAGCAAACAAATAAGGTAATGAAAAAAAAATGAAATAAAAGAAATCTGCTTGCAAATCATAATAATAAAAGAAAACGGAAAAATAAAGTAATTGTATAAACATACAGAGATACATGTAGAGGGATATAATAATAATGATAATATTATGAATCCGTACATACATTCATACGTATAAAATATAATGTTTTCTTGATTTATATACATATGCTTTCTTAATTCTTATATATCTATTAAGGATATTGTTCTAATAAAATGAAATGAAGGTAAAACAAATGAAGTAGCAATGATTCTATGAGTATAAATATTAAAAACGTTCAATAATATTTATGTTAAATATTATTTCTCTCTCCATCTATCTACATCTTATTCGAAACTTTTTAATTGTTATTCTTCCGTAATTTGGTGGACAGAAGGTGGTTGAAAATAAGGGATTTAAAAACTGGGCGGGTATTAGAACAGCGAATGAAGGAGGGAATAGAATTCCACAGGGTAGAGGAACGGATGAGGAAAGATCTGCCTAAGGCTGCGGTTCGATGGGCAGCAACATGTAAGTCTAAAGGCCGTGAGTAATAGGACATTCCAACCTTATTTTTTGTTACGTATTGATATAATAAAATAATTAATTCTAATAAGAAACTATCGTCAATCATTTTTAAATTATATTCTCCAAAACTATTTTATATTCTCGTAATCTGCTCTAAAAATACAATATTATCTTCTTATGACTTTTAGTTTTTTAGCTAGTCGGTTTACTTTCAGACACACACTTACACAGACCACTTTGGGAGGCTTCTTATTTTTTTACTCAGATTTTAAAAATCGAATCAGAAATTTTTCTGGATTGCAAAATTCTCCCTTAATGTATATTCCCTATATTGTAAGTGAAATAAAATCCTAATTGCAAAGTATAGCTATAATTTAAAATGAAATTATAATTTCACTAACGTTTGAGACCTTAAAAAATTATCAGAACCATAATTATAAAGAAGTATTAAAACTTTTTATGATTGAAATGTAAACAAAATAAATATATATAAAAAGTCTAAAGTGTAACTTTCCGTTAGATGTGGTTACTTATTTTAAACGGTGCACAATTTAAGTTAAAGAATTAGAAGATTTATAATATGAAATTAAAATTTATATAATAGTTTATTTTTATTTAATAGTTATATTTTTATTTAATAGTTATATGAGAGTGTCACAGTAATGGAGTTGAACGCACAATCGTCACCTCATCAGGTGGTGGTCCACCGCGGACATAAAGTGTAATCACCTGCTGGTGACACATATACCACAGAATTAAATGATAACAGCTTCTAGTAGCTGTGATATGCCAGTTACACCTCAAAGCAGTTACTCAGCTATTAATGATTTAGAAATCATCTTCGCCATGTAATAGTTTATATATTATCTTAATCATTGAATAAATGTACAACATTAATTAATGTTCTCGGTTTTATCCGACTACCTTATTTTATTTATATAATTATTTAAAAATATTTTTTACCGAAATGAATAGCCGCTTAAAGGGTACGCGTCAAAAAGGAGTTGACTCCATTATGGGGGGAGTTTAAAACTGGGATAGATGCACTAGTAGTAGGAACTTTAACATTTTTATTTAAGAATATTTAGTATTACGATGTTTTCTTTTCAATCCTTGTTTTAAGTAAGGGGACCTCTCTCAAAGCTAATTTACTTTTGATTTTTTAAATATCAAACGATAATTATTTTTTAACCAAAATTAAGCTGACATATGTTTTTAAATCAGAAATAACTCATACATTAGAAAATTTACTCTACTTTAATTATTTTAATACAAAGTTAATTTAAATGATGTTTGATTAGGTTTTTAGTGTAGGTAATTTTTTATTATTTATTTATTTAATGTGATTTACAACTGTACAAATAATAAATACAATAAGTAAATATGAGTTATGTATCATTTACACTTGAAAATCTTGGGAAGGAACCACCCATTGGTGGTACTTCAAGCATTAATTTAAATTATAAGGTCCTGTGGCCATCTTCTTACCAGACGCCTCGGAGGATTATCAGGGATTGTTAAGGATGAGAGATTAAGAATTAATGGGCTAGAGTGGGTAAGGAGTTTGTAATTAAAAGGCGCATATCTGTTTTGGGCCAAATGTGCAATGAATGAGTTGTTAAAGTCTTTTTGGATGAGTTTACTTGTAACGTAATAAGGAGCATCAAGAATTTTACGTAGGATTTTGGATTGTAAGGATTGGATGGAAGAGAAATTTGATGGTTTGATAGAGGCCCAGAGCTCGATTCCATAGGTCAAAATTATCGTAGTGTATAATAATTTTTTGTAGTGAATGGGAAGTTTAGAGCGTTTGTCAAGTCGGAGTTGTAGCTATCGAAATCTACAAGCAGTTGTTGTGGTTGTTGATTGTTGCTTAAAGGCGTAAAACATCATCAATCATGGTCATCAACGCGTATGGCATGATAAAAGTAAAAAAAAAAATAAATAAATAAATAAAAAACATAAAAATAAAAAAAAATCTACAAGTCATGTCATTTCAGTCCAAGTAAGTCTCTTGTAGGTAAATTTAAAGATATTGATTTCTGAAAGAAAAATTAATTTTTTTTAAAAAGTTTTGAAACAGCTACCATTTTTTATTTTCCCTTACTATACTGCAGACTCACCAATTTTTATTATTAATTATACATAGTTTTCATTAAAGTAATCACGAATTGAGATGAAATAACATAATAACTTTTTTCTTTAGCGTTTGCAGTGCTATACATTTTTATTTTTGTAGTTTTTTTATAAAAGCTTTCTTTTTCCATCCAACCATCCAATTTTGAATAAATTATTCTTTTTCAGATTTATCCTATGTCACTTATTATGGGCATTTTATTCAAATCATTTATTCCCCACTTTTAATTTTTATTTTGTATACACAAATTTTGAAATATAATCCATTATTGAACGCTGATTTTTCTGTTTATCTTATTCTGGGCATATTGTAAAGTTAATATTCGAACAATAATTTAAATAAGAAAAATCGTATAATCTGAATTAAATCATAAAAATGTATTTTTAAAAATAAAATCCACTATAATTGTACATACCATAGCTTTTTATATGTATTTTTTAAATTAATAAAAAAAAAAACAGAAGTGCAAAGGCCAATATTAAATTGAATTTGCATTGGTTTTAGTTTTATAATTTATTACACGGTCTAGTGAGTAAAGTGAAATCACCCGGAGAATGGGCCTGACATATCCGCTAGAAGCTGATTGCATAATAGATCCTATGAATATGAATGTAATAGCTAACAACGCCCGACTGAACCTGGGATCCGATGTAAAATTGTTTTTACTAAAAATTACGTCAGTTATTGCATTTAATCATAATTCAAGCCGAAATAATTTCATTTTTAAAAAAATGCCTCTATCAGGTATTTTAATTATTTACTTTTTAAGTTGTATTCTATCGTAATTCAATTAAATGAAATGCGTTCTATTATTGATTAATGACGCAACCATCAGTCATAATTATATATCACACAAATAAAAAAAATGTTAGTTCTGCGGAAATCAGTTCTATCATTTTTGGATTTTTTACCACATTTTTCTTGTGGTAACGTTTAACTCAAAAATGTTTCAAGTTGTTCCAAACAGTATTTCAGGGATATAAATTGTAATTAAATGGGTATGACTCATAAATTCTTACTACCATCAATCCGATTTTGATGAACGTTTCATGACCCATAAATGATCCAATTATTCTCAGCATATATATTTGCAATAACCCGTCTGTAAAAAAAAAAAAAATAATATTTTATAAAGTTTTATTTATATTAGGAAAACAGTGAAATTTTCCTTCTCTCTTTAAAATTGAAAATATAAATTTTTTTTTCATTTATAAAATATAGATAGAAGTTCGCACAATAAAGTGGGAGCTGTCATATAGCAAATTGTACGTCGTAGATTTTCTATTATAAAACTTCACATTGATTTACCCATCACCTGAGTCTGGGAATTGGAATGATTCACTCAGCCGTAGGGTCAAATCGACAGCCAATCAGCGATGGCCTATAAAGGTCAGCCAATGGCAGCTCTTTATTCCCCCTGGAACAGGCTGGAAAGTGAGAGTTATAGCTTCCATTGTTAGGTATGTGGGAAATACCAAGAAATATTTGAATCCTAAGTATACATTTAAAAAAAAAAATTAAAATCCGATATATAACACAGGTGAAATGATGATAATTTTATCGATTTTTTTTTTTCAAATTTAACAACGATATAACGAAAATTGCAAACTAATCAAATTACAGTATGTACTTTTGATACATAATAGTGTGCCTTTACCTGAACTGCTCTATAAACTCCACAGAATCAAAGAAATTCTAATTAAGCATACAGCATACATACTTCCGATAGTGGTAGAATACAATTCAAAGAGGCCTATTAAATCCTTTGACACTACTAACCCCATTATTACAGACTTAAAACTGCCAGGACAGCCATAAATGTAGCAAGCACGCAGAAACAGTCTCTATCTAGACTGAGGACAACTTATTTGCTCTACTGATTCATGAAAACAAGTGGACTTTTTTGACTGGGACAGCTAATATTAATGCAGTTAATATTATTATTTTTATATTCTATAATATTTTTAATACTAACTATAATAATATTATATATTCAGAAGTATAAAAAAAAAACCTAAATTCTAACAAAAATAATATATTCTATCCTTATTACTAAAACGAGAAATAATAGAGTAATCGTAAAAACGCTAAAAACATAAATATAAAATAATGATTTAAATCGTTGAAACATACATTATGTATACTATACCAATGTGATATAAAATATAATTTTACATCTTATGAATATCATAACATTTCCATATAATGAAAATTTCAAGTTAAAATGTTAAACCATGAAGCTCAACCGTACTACGGCGCTAGGAGTCAACACCACCCGCACATCACTGCTAAGTAACATATTCGTATTTCAAGAATAGCCAATATGTTGTTGATTTAAACTGGAAGGTTTAAATATTAATAATATTATATTTTTATATAAAATATGTCACAAATAATATATAATACAAGGAAATTATTATTAATATATTATAATGTTTATAATATGTTATAAGATTATAATGTTTTTTATTAAAATAAGGATATCCCGGCCAGACAAAGTAAACGTAACCTTAAAAAGGCAGGGATGTATTTTTTAAATCCTAGTAAAGGATGCAAGAACACAAAGGACGAAGAGGCCCCACAGTATCCTTTGTACGCATAACTTTTAAATACTCCAGGAAGGAACTCAATTACAAGGGTGAAAAACCGCTAGTGGTACACGAACACGCAGTAGAAAAGAGGACGATAGGCGTTTCTATGGCAGCAAAGGAGAGTTGGTCCCATTCAGGTGTTATTGAAGGGGGGTTGCTGACATGTATTGGCAGTGGCCTGGTCAACACCATTGGATAACTGCTCACTTTTCCAGTTTGTAACTCCTCGTTTAGGGCTTGTGATCGCCAGTCACATGCGTTACGCCCATCGCTCTAAATTATTTTAAATTAAATCTTCAAAGCTTTTTCATGTTAATTAGTTTGAGAACTTATATAGAACTTATAGTTGTGAGAAATCACACCTACAAGAGTACAGTGTGCCAGTCTTACGAGAAGGCAATAATTTCTTATTTAGATTAAAAATTATGATAGTTTTTCATAGTAATTGTTTACATGAACGAAAAATGTAAATGCTTCCACTTAATACAGAACAATAAATGAACAGGGAAATAACAGGAAGTCTAGTGTCATTCAAATAAAAATTTCGAGTTGAGTTGAGATTAGAAGTTTTCGTCTGGGATATTCAGTGATTAAAAAATATTTGGTGTGGTCAAATTGAACTGAAGTTACAACTATTTTTTTTTAACAAATGTAGCTAATGATTTTATTAAGTTAGTAACACTTTATATTTCTTTTAAAAAATACTAATATATAATTTTTTTTTTTTAGCGCTAAAGAAAATGGATACACAAGGTAAGTGTAATCATCATGTTCAAGCTCCCACATTTGATATTTCAATTTTTTTCATTATAATTTTATACTTCAGTGGAACCCTGCTTATCCACCCTAGTTAAAAGTGATACATTGCATAGAATGTGGCGAAGCCGTTTAATCCGGAATGTATGCAAAAAGGAAAAAAAAAATCAATATTAATTTAATTCATGAATTTAGATACATGATATAATTTGTGCATTGAATAGTAGTCACTAAGTCTCTTATTTTATTTTATAGAACTTATTGTTTTCTTAGCACATGCTTTATTTTATTTTACTACCGGTTAGGTGGGGTTCTACTGAAGTTAACTCACACATCAAAAAATATACAAATAATACTTTAGCCTTAGTATCACCCACTTAAGTTGTGATAACTCGTAGCTCAAATCAACTAGACGATTTTAATACTTTGAAATATAATAAAAATAATAAGATGTCGTTCTTGAGATATTTCGTTCCAACCATCGAATTGATGAATGACTATATAATTATAAATTATTTCGAAATCTTTCTGGAATAAAACTTAAATATTTTTTAAAAATTTTGTATAATTTTTTTATCAGAGGTACAAGCTATCACAATGTAAGCAACTATATCTTTTTCCTACTTCAAATAATTTATAGGTAAATGAAATGTCGAATAACATGGTCTAATTTAGATAAATCTTTATGAAATTTCCCTTTCTCTACTTGCTTTTCTACGACTAAAGTATTTAGCTCTTTAGTTATGCTCTTGTCCAGCTTCAATAAAAAAAAAAACATGTTTATGGCAGAAAAGTTTTTTTGTTATAAGCCTACAGACTATTTCTGTTTTCAGATTTATCAAAGTTGCTTTTACAGACATACTGTGGCGTAATACATCGTTTTTTTTTTTTAACGTTAATAACTAAAATTGTATTACAGATACTGCTTATCATGGCAGTAGGTTAATGGTTTGGACTTTATAATGAGAGCTATTTTCTTATTACAGAGTTAGCAGATTAAAAAAAAATTAAATAAATCTAAAATCTCTGACTAGACTTTTAAGATGGGGTTTGAATCAGTTCAGCACTTCAATAATTAATACTTCTCTTCTTTACCCTCCACTATATTTTTCAGATATTTTCCACTCCGTTTTTTTAATATAATATCCTTTTAGGGAATACAAAAAAAAAAAACTTTTAAAAATATATACTGGACTGCAGATACTGGTGGAAGAGGTCATTAATGTTTCAGGTCCTTATGACAAAAAGTGGGGACCGCTATAAAAAGAATGGGGTTTATCTTGTTCAATCCTACCTCAGAGGACCGTTTCCCATCTCGTTAGATCTGAGCCTTCTTACCTGTCTCCCTTATACCTTCTTCAAATGTTTATCCTCTAGACCTTATTACATCATAACCTTTCTTTGTTATTTATTTATTTTTTCTTGGCAAAGATGACAAGTAAATAAAGAAGAGCTCATTATGCTCACTAAATCAATTGACAACAGTCGTTGTCAATTGATTTAGTAGTAGACTGTATACTAAAAACTGTATAGAACGTAAGTAAAAAGCAATGATGATTATTAAGATATAAATTCCCCTAGGACCTGAGCTAAGTTCATGAAGCAAAGTCCTTTTTGAATCAAACTGGTTATTCCTAAGCAAGACGAAACGAAACATAGTTTTGAAAGTTTGAAGTAGGTGCCTAGTTCAATCACGCTGTCCGATGTAAACCAAAATCTGTGGTAATTGATATTTATGAAGACCAGGTTCTAGATTTTATTGAGCTAATATAGCTAATATTATTAAAAAAATAATAAAAAAAGTTAAACTTATTAGTCTATAAGAAAAAATATCCAGACCAAATAAACTTCTTATAGGAAAAATAAAATTATAAAAAGAAAATATAAAAATATAAAAAAAGGTCATTAAAGGACATTTTTATTAAATGAACCATAATTAAATAGGGATAAGCCTCTATTTTACTATAATTTATGACAATTAGTCAGATATGTTTAACCAAAGGTGGTTACAATTTGGTTTAGTTATGTTAGTATTCCGATGGAATAATGAATGATATGACTATTTACTTGGTGGTTGACTTTTGATATTGAATCTTCCGTGAAACTTGAAGATTAGCTCTTTTGTTATGTTTGGTTCTCTCATCTCGATTCCATCCCCTGCTTAGTATAACCACAAATTTTGATTTATCTTTATTCATATATTTATCATTTATATTTTCCCACGCTCAGTGGAGAAAGGGGTGAGTTAAAATAAGAGAGATAATCACAAAAGAGATAAGAAATAATAAAGAATAAATTGCTCCTTAGACGCCACCCTTGGAAATAACGAAAACCCCGAAACGATGAATCCAATATGCCCACAATATAACTACCATATACCCCTGTATAAACAATTATCGAACTATGACTACTAGCGAATACCTTTACATGAAGACAAATTAAACGAACAAAAAAGTATAATACTGTGTACATGTATACGAAAGAACAATCAGAGCTATATAAAAAAAATGTTTAACATTAAACAAAATATATGTACGCAAAATGGAAAGGAAAAAAAAGAATATCTTATCAAGCAAAATGGATTAAAAAAAAAATTATAGATTGACTTTACCTTAACTTAAATGCCCTAATTTAACCTGAATAACTAAATTAATGCTATTAAACAAAAGAAGAACATCAAATTAAAAAAAGTTTAGTTCGAATCCCACGTTGTTCTCCTGCCCGAACACAGAGTTGTCAGTTTTCTCCTTTTTTGACCACCGTCTCACCTTCTTAAGAAGTATGAAGACGGCAGGGGTCGTCCCTCCCCCAACTCTCCCTATCCAGGATGGACTGAAGAAAGGTTGCCACACAACTGCACTATATCCGCACTTCTTTTGTTAATGACCGCCCATTGAAGTAGAACACAATAATTTAGAAAAACGAAGCATAAACGATAACATTTCTTATATGGTGGTATTTCAATAAAAAAAGTAAAGACACAGGGCCTGATAAACTATAACTACTTAATATTGAACAATCGTAACGTGTTCAAAAACTAAACCGAGACCTTCTCAAAAACAATGCCCCCTGATCTACGCAGATATCGCCAGTGTTTTATTTAACCATGACAACCGTAACACTCGCTGTGTGAATTAACTAGTCACTCTTCCTGAGTAATAGTTTACTACCAGCAGTATGGAGTTTCCCGAGTTAACCTGTCTTCACTCTTCAATGTCTTTGTTATCACTTACATAGGGTACCAGTTCTCTTGCTCATTGGGTACTGAGATTACTGCTTCTTTTGTCTCCTACTAGGTGGCAGCAGTTTAATCTCCAAAATATGTTTCCTCAAACATGTCTTAAAATATATTAATTTAATATTTTAAGTATAAATTACCAACATAAAAAAATCAAACTTAATTGTGGGAAAAAGTAAAAAAAATATTTTTTCTTCAAGAACAAAGTAGTATAAATGGCCAAAATAGGACTGAAACAAAAATATTTACGCAATGAAATAAAGTTTTTGAAAATAGTTTTTATTAATTATGGTTTTAATTTTAATTACAATATAAAATGTTCTAAAAGTAATTAAATTTGTGAATCTGATTAAAGAGCTCATCATTTCCATTAGTCTTTTTCTTTTAATTGTATGAGTACATCAGTATTTCTTTATTTAAAAGGCAGTCTACAATCAACATTTTAGGCGTAATGATTCAAAAAGAAATAGATTCTTACAATTTTTTAAATATTTTCCATACTACCTTTTTAACCTGGTACACCCAAAACATCTCATAATGTGCTAAATTTAATCTAATTCTACATTTAAAGTTATGATTCTGATTTAGATTGGAAAAAAATCTCAAAACTAAAATGACTTCACAATATTTCACCTAATTTACAGTATCCTTAAAAAAAAAAAAAAGTTTCAACTATAAAGCTAGGATCAGAATAATGAATATATTAATTAAGTCAATATCATACAGAATAATGAATTCAATTTAATTAAATAGCACAAGCCATTAATAAGGCTTTAAAGCAAAAATGAAAAAAAAATGATTTAAAATAAAAATCTATATTCGATTAAATATTATACACCATTTTTATTATTGTTCAAATTATTTAAACTTTGATATTTCATAAAAAAAAAATAGCTAAAAATCAAATAAATTTATCTTAGTGCACCAAATGAATTTTCGAAGTACTTAATTTTCGATAAAACAAAAATTAAAATAATTCTTCACGAATATTATTAAACGCCGTTTTTCAATCTCAGGCGCTCTTTAAATATTTCTCGATTAAACTATCTTAAAGTTTCCTCTTGTCGTTTTAAGCTAATAATTCAAAAGTGATATAGGACCGTCGCTCCCTGCGGGTCTTAGTGGGGCGGGTCCGGCGGGGAAGGATTTAAGATACATATATCATATATTTCATGTATTAACAAAATATAATAATAAAAGATGATACAAAAAAAAAATTTCATCGGTTCTTTTACATGTTCATTAACTTTTTTTCATTATCTATTGAAAAATGTGATTAGTCAAATGTATTCAATTGTTTTTTATTGATATTAGAATTTAATATCAATCAATCTACATGTATCAAGAAAATCTACATGTATTCCTGACGCATTTTGAAAACAACTTATCTAATAATAATTGTTTTGTTTTTAAATTTTTTTTTTGTTTCTTGAAAATTTTTCGAATATAGATTCATCCCCAATTGCACGCCTCAAATCAATTATTTATTTACTATGGATTAATTTATGTAATATGTTCACAAATGTTTAATTAGTATACCGAATTGGCATAATTCTACTATTTTTCTTTTTGCCTTATAGATCAAGTTAATTATTTTGGATAATTGGGAGGTATTGGAAAGGAGGTAATATATATTTTAAAAATTCCTATATCAAGTACGTTCTAGAGGTGGGGGCCACAACATAATAGGGGCGGGTTCAATTTCCTCTACCTACGGTATATCGTTCATGCACTTGATGGTTCGTGAATTAGTAGTTCAATCCCCATCCCCTCAAAGCACACTGGTTTAGAAACCCACCGGGAAGAGGACCGGCAAATCGCCTCAATATAAAACCAAATATACGGACTGTGACACTATTTTTATTTTATTTTTTTTATAGTTAACAAAAATTAATGAAATCCAAACAAAATTGATCTTTATGTGATACATTCTGAAATAACAAAATTGTGCAACTTAAGCAGGATTTATCTGGCTAGACTGTGATGATTTAGTTACATTATCAACAAATAACATACAATTGCATAAATATATACAAAAACTCAATATACTTAATACGTTTTCACTCATACATGTATTCGAATAATTACATGTATAGGAAAGATAGATCATCGAGGATATATAAGTGCTGCGTAAATGAATTCAGGAAGGAAGCTAGGCCAATGAAAAAGGGGTATTTAATTTCAAAACGTGACAGCAGGGATGACGGTATTTTCAAAAGGAAACAGTTGTAGGATGTGGATGGAAAACGCTAAGCATGGAAAATAAGGATATGTGATGTTTTTTGGGCTCTTAAGGAAATTAAGGAACTTATGAAGCAATTGTAGTGTCATAGTGTAACGACTGACCCTGCCGTCAAAGGAAGGAGTTCGTCAAACATCCGCCAAGTTAGCTTTCGGATATGTCTACTCGTTCTCATCGACAAGCCTCACGATGATTTTTATATGATAATAATAATAATAATAATTATTATTATTATTATTATTATTATTATCACATACTACGCCAAGATAGTGGATGCTGCCTGCTAGTAAAATTTTTGTAGTCTATCTAATCTTGAAATAAACGCTCATGTCAAAACCTGTACAAGCTGGCTTGTTCAAAATTCGTATGATTTAAGAAATATTTTATGTTGTGTTCTAATTTTATATATTTTTAATGGGTATTTGATCTTATATACATTATTTTCTAATATGTTTTAATATTATATTGGATTCTTAAAGAATATTTTAACCATCTTTTTTGTTTTGAATTTAAAACTACAAAGCAAGTATCTGTATTTTCTTCTTTATTAAATACATTTTAGATCAGTCTATTTAAAAGTTATTGGTTTCAGATCAGGGTTTTCTCTTCATTCAGCATTGTAGAAGGAGCGGCTATCTCCTAATCGGGCAGCGAGGCCCGTTAGCCAATAAGCGGCACTCACAAAAAATAGTTAATTTTTTTTTAAACCATGCGGCACTGTTCTACCCTTAGCGTAAGAGACCACGTTTCGCATACGTGAAGAACAGTAGAGCAGTAGTATTTTATAAATCCTAACTTTTATGTTTGTCAACAGAAGGTGTGAGCTAAGAAATTTCGAAATTAAAAAATAATTAGCTTTTCCCACCATTAACCTCGTTTTTATTTTCTCATCAATTTCGTTTTTTTCTAGAACCTAAATATTCAAAACTCTCTAGTTGGTCATGTGTATTTACTCCTATATCTACATCACTGAAATTGCTCCCATTTCCACTGGTTACTATATATTTTGTTTTATGCTTATATATTTCGAGAACTAGTTCCTTGACTTAATTCTATCAGCGTAGTTATATTTAGTTTTATAATTTCTTCGTCCTCACCCAATAATTCGAAATTATCGGCATGCCCAAACACCCTTTTAGGTAAGCATCACATTCCACGTAAAGTATTCTTCATATACATATGTATTTTATAGCTATGTCTGGATAAGGGCATAACACGTATGTATTTAAAAAATTATAAAATAAAATTATTCGTAAAAGATTGTTGACCGTCTGAATTAGATTGTAGAAAGATAGTCCGGGTCAATAAAGGAACCAAAATAATAGTAGAAAACTATTGATTGTTGACCAACGTTTCGCCCCACTTTGCAGGGTTTCGTCTGGGCTGTCTAATGGAAAAAAAGATGACAACTGACCAAGATATACAACTGTCCATCTGGAGCCTCCATTTTAATCTTCTTGCATAATGCTGGAAAGCTAGCGGTTAAGAAATATTTTAAAATTAATTTACCTTGGTAATATATTGATTTCTTTAAGCTTCTTCGGTTAAAAGACACTTTAAAAAACATTTCATAAAATCTAAATCCTTGAGTTAATAAGATCTGTAATTATTGCGACTTTTTTTTTTTTTATCGCAAATATGTATAACAAATCCGTACACGACTTAGCCCAATTCATGGCGTAGTACAATACTTAACCTCATTGTACGGAAGCTTGTCATCACTTTGTTATGCTTTGTGAATCTCAACAATGCTTGAGAAAAGAAGCCTCGTTACAGGATCCTTAGTCTGTCCTCTTGTTCATAATTATGTTTTCTCTTCCCTTTCACTTAGAGAATATATCGTTTAGTTGGATGTAGAAGTGATGAAGAGGAGTATTTTATTTTTTTTTTTAATAATTAATTTATTGTTATTTACAACTGTATAAAAATATAGACAATAAGCAAATTTGCTGTAGGTGACATAGTGACATAATACAAACATGTGGAGAATTTACTCACAGATAGAACTCCAATAACATCTCTAGAGGAGAAGGTCTCGAGGCCATCTTCTTTTCAGACCCCTAGAAGGATTATTAGGTAATGAAGGAGAAGCTAGGTTAGAAACAAGTTGATTTGGGTGGTTGGGAAGTTTATCATGGAAGGAATGGTATCTGGTTCTGGCCAAATCGGCAACATATGGAACATTGAGGTCCTGATGACTTGATTTTTGACAAAGTAAGGAGTATTAAGCTTTATTTAAGTATGCCCCTATAACATCAGTAGATGTTGAAAGATCTTTTAGCCGGTACTAGTCCATTCTGCGGTCAAACCGACGAAGATTTTTATTTGAAAATTCAAAAATGCATTTAATCTGAAATAATTTTGTAACTGACCCTGCTGAATAATTGATTTCTTTCAAAGTATTAAATATTTTTCTAAAGGTTTTTTCTTTTTCTTTTTAATAAGGATTATTCTTATATCCATTTATAATTTGTTCATAATTCATTCTGAGTAATTATTAATCAATTAGTTTAATAAAATTACTAATTAATGTCTTGTTATTGAACAGCTATGTTTTCCCTAAGTACATTTTTTTGTACATATTTAATATAATTTCTTTAAAATATTATTCATATAATATATAATAAATACATATTTATGTAACTTTTTTTAAGTTATAAAATTACTAATTAATTAGTAATTTATATGGTTGAATAATACAAAATTTATAAATATATATTTTTTAAATATTTGACAATTTATTAGCACATATTTATGTACATATTTCGGATTTTTTAGCACATAAAAATTCTATCCCTAGTTATAATGGTTCAGATGCACTTTATTCTGAAATTCGGCAGTACATTGTCGGTAAATACCAGAATAATTACCAATAATTAATGCTAAGTTAAGAGGCAGAGTAACTTGGCCCAATAAAGATTTCGACCGTGGAAATTGTCTCTGAACTTCTATAATGAGATTAAACTTATTTTTCCATGAAATAGGCTCCTCCCTAGGGGAGAACTTCTCTAAAACTTCTCAATTAAACAAACGCCCTGATTTTTACAAAGCTTCTGAATCTGTCAAGAAAGAACTTGTATCTCCAAATACAATTAGCACTTACTTGGGTAACTTAAACTCCCAGATAACTAAGTCTAAGCACTTGTATATTTCTCCTTCAACTTTTGAAGTGTTTAAAAGTAGTAAATTTAATCAATTTAGAAAGTAATAAACAAAAAATATGTATAGTGTGACTATATATAATGTTTGTGGATAAATAAATTTAATTTGTAACTTTGGCGTGGGCCAATGATCCAAATTCACCCAAAACATCTATGGAATAAAATCTTTTTTTGTCACTAGATTCATTTTCTGAAACACTGACTGTAAATCATTGTTTGGTATGTTTTCAGATTTAATTTAACCTGTAATCTTGTGTTTAAAAAATACTTTTCCTCTAAATGGATTAGGAAGCCTATTCATGAGAAAAAAGTCCTAAGTAGCACCAATTTATTTATTATTAAGAAAACCTTTGAGAACGACCAAACCAGTATACAATTTTTTTTTGTTCTATTTCAAGTTGGTTAATTTGAATATCTTCAGTAATGTATTGTCCAACATAGAATATCCTTGATTCTTCAATATTACTGAACTACTTCGAACCCCAGTCACAACTTAAATCTTTACAAGAGAAAATACTATTTATTTTATGAACAAGCAGATCTATTCTGTAATTCGACACCCCCTCCACGCCCAAGTAAAGGGAAAATCAAAGTAAAAACATTTGTACCTATTGGCGAAACAAATCTGTCAAATATTCCTTTGAAACTATATCAGCCATGAGTGCTACAAAGTTAGGATACAGTTGCAATGTATCTATATATATAGTAATTATTTAAGGAAAAATAATTAATGAAATATTTCTTCTTTTTATAACTTTAATTTTAAAAAAAGTATTATCAAATTAAATATTCATATTTTTTTACTCCTTTTGGATTATATAACTTTATATTTTATTTATTTAATCCTATTACATAAAGACCTAAATGTTCCATATGTAACAGATCTAGCCCGAACCAAATATCATTCCTTCCATTATGAACTGCCTAACCACCCAAACCCTGCAGTGTCCTTGCTTCATCTTCCGTTCTTGACAATCCTTTGAGGCACCTAAATAGAACATGACCACGAGACCTGCTAATGTAAAAACGTCATTAGAGTGCAACCAATGCGTAGTTTCTCTACACGCCTGTATAACTCCATTATAAACTTATATCAAATTTACAAAATGTATTATTATGTTTAGTTGTAAATCTCAATAAAGATATAAATAAAAAAATATTTTTTACATATATTTACTAACTAGATTTTCATACGTATTTTAATATTTGTTCTTTGCTTATTCTTAATTGTATCATTAATTTTCTCAAACATCCGTTGTCTTCTTATAATACTTAGACTACACTTGCTTTTCAATAATATTTTGTAACTATAATTTTAGTTGTTTTCTTATTTTTCAATCATTCTGTAATTCCTCTTATTCGTTACGGTCATTATCTTGTTTTTGTTCTTAGCCTTGATGAAGATTTTAAATTCTGGCCGGAACGTTAGCACTAATAAATAGGTTTTTATTTGCGTTCTTCACAGATCGCACCCCAATCATCTTCTCTTCATATGTAATATATTTCATTTAAATTCTAAATATGTATGTGATAATTGTGAAAGGGCATTGAATACTAGATTTATTTATGAAAAATAAGGAATATTATCTTATCAAGGATCTGTTTTATCAGTATAGGTTGTTTATTTGTTAAGTTTGGTTTTTAATTAAACCCATTTTATTTTTCTTGAATTTAATACTTTTTTTACAACAGTTGCTCATCCTCGGTAAATATTTGTTCTACTTCTGGTAAATAATCCAAAAGAGTCTATTAATTACATATTCCGATAATATCCTCAGAATCCAATTACCGTAAAAGATGAAGGTTTTTTGAGATGCTTCAATTTCTCACAGAGCTAATGATATTCCCTCAATCGAATTCTATTTCACTGATTGAATCCATTTATTTAATTTTTTCCAAAATAAGATTATCGTTTTTATCATTTCAATAAATAGTTTCATTAAATAGAGTAGCATTTGATTTTTAATTCCAGTAAAAGGGTTGTTTTGTTTTTTTAGTAAATTTGTAATATTTGGCTTTGCTCCGCACGTTCATATTAGCGCTCCCTTCCTTATTCTAACCGTTCGAATCTTATTATTATTTTTTTAAGGAAAATGTATGATTCCTGATAAGAATTAATCTTTATTAGACCGATAGGTTGGTCCACTCTCGTTTCCATTTTGGACCTTATTACATTTGCTTCATTTTTTACCTCCGCATTTGATATATAAAACTAAAAGAGTATTTCCCATAATATACCATTCACACCACTCGCCCAATACCGATTTTGGAACATATTGGGCCAGGTTGGCTTTGAAAATTTTGTATATTCTACTGAGAACGATCTTCATGCCCATCTCTGTAGTGAAGAGTTAGTAGTATTGTATCAAGTGCGCCTTCAACCTAAGGCCAGGTGCTAATTCACTTTTAAATTGATGGTTGAATTTGTATTGGACTGTATGAAATAAATTGAATGAAATAAGGCATAAGGTGACAGAAAGAGAATTTATTTATAGTGGTTGGCCGAAAAAGGGAGAATGGTTAATCACTAAATCTATTGTTATTACAGGTAAGAAGGGTGGCCGAAATAGAAGATTTATTTTTTAGAGATAGTTAATCAACTATTATTGGTTTTTTTTTTATTTTTTAATATATTTATTGAAATTTACAGCTGTATATTATATAATATAATACATTCAGTAAATTTGATCTTAGTTAAAATGGAGTGTTACAAGCATGTAGAGCAACTACCCATTGGTAGCACTCTAATGCTATTGGGGTTTAATGATGAGAATGAATATTGATGATGGCGATGGTGTTAGTTATGTAGAACGATGTGGACTTACTCAATGCTTTCATGCTTCCTGTTTCTAGCCTTCCATGTCCCTTCATCTACACTCTCCTCGGCTACCGGAGGGTTCTTCGGAAGTGTCCTCACTCATGATTTATTTGCAGAATAGAAGTGAAGTGTTTTTTCAAAAAGAAACTGCTGAATTCATGAGTTAGGATAAATAAAAAACAATCATAGATCATGAATCACAGAAGAGAGAGATGTTAAAGAAAATAAACAATAATGAAAAAAAAAAATAGAATATACAAATATCTAAAAATTGATATCGCATATTGTATAGAACAATTCCTATACATAATTATGTATAATAATATATATATATATTAGAGG
>NW_027106350.1:249351-252353 GCF_000696795.3 Halyomorpha halys | reverse complement strand
GAATTGTTCTATACAATATGCGATATCAATTTATAGATATTTGTATATTCTTTTTTTTATTTATTTAATTAAATAATGCACCCCATGTATGGGTCATTATTGTTCATTATCTTTAACATCTCTCTCTTCTATGATTCATGATCTATGGTTGTTTTTTGTTGATCCTAACTCATGAATTCAGCAATTTCCTTTTGAGAAAAAAGATCCCTCTCCCTGCTAATAATTTTAATTGTACCAAAGCCCTCTGTGACGGGGCACACTAATGGATTCGCTTTGCCGATGAAATTACTCCCATATAAAAGAGCCACCTCGATTGGATCTCTAATCACCGACTTGGGATCCCGCCCAGTCTTTTGATCTCAGAGAATCCTAGTTGAACTTCAATCCAAGTCTGAGTATATTCGTTTTATTTTGAGTTTGAAAGAATCTAGTATTCAATAGATTCTTTAATGCGTTACTTAAATGTATCACAATTCTAACAGCGATAAAAGAATTAAAAATTTATATGAAATATTGCAATTTCTGAACTTAATGTAATGAAATAGATATTCGTAGCAGCATTGAACACAAAGCATTATCTTAAATTTTTTATTCAAAATAGTTAAATGTTAAATATTATCCATATTTTTAAAACAAGAGCATTCCTAAAAATCATCAAGACTTTTATAAAATTAATTTTGCTTGAAAATAAATATCTATATTTTTAAAATAGGAACAGTTATAGTGAGAGTGTTTAGCTCTGTGATCAGGAAATGTGCTACTAACTCTAAACACCCGGATTGAAATCAGGCTGTGGCAAATCGTTATTTTCAGATTCACTCTAGCTTTAAGTCAGTTAAATAATAAGCAAGAATTCTCCTCTGGTTTTGTAAAATAATTGTGTGATGTGAAACTCAACCTGCTCAAAGTACAAGTAAAATAGTTTAGAAATATAAAATAAATTTTTACTTGTTGCCATAACAAATCAAACTCATCTTAAAAAATAATGACTTGAAATAGTAAAATTACTTAGTGTTTTTGGGTAATCATCAATGCATAAAAAATAAATAAATAAAAATGATAGACCTATATAACTCAAGTGACCTTAAAAAAATCAAATGCCAAAAAATATTGGGTTGAAGCTCCAAAGAAAAAGTTGACAAAAACATTTTATAATCATTTTTATGAGTCTTCATAAAGTTTTTCTTATAAAGTTATATTTAATAATAAAAAACTGATGTGAATGTGTTACAGAAGTTGTATAGAACAATCTCTTAGTTCAAGTTGATCAATGTTTAATCATTACTGACCAATAATGTACTAAGTTTATTATAGAACGAAAAAATGTTAGCAATTCAGTCAGTTTACTGGAGATCTGGACACTATAATAAAATATTATATTGAATTTACAGTAAAATATGGCATTATAGTATATAATTTTACTTCATCGATTTAATTATACTTGAACCTGTTGTAAGCTTTAATTCTATTTTTTTTCTTTTCTAATGCTGTATATGGAAATTTTTTATGTGCATTTATTATATGTATGCATTACTTGTATGTTTTATGCCTACTCATTTCTCATAAATTAATTCATTATTTTGTATTTTAATTTTTTTCACAAGAATAGTTTATTTAACATTGCTTACCTGTTTACTGAGTAATTTTTATTAAGTTAGTTTTGGAACTAACTTAACTAATCATTTCCATCATTTGTTAAGTTTTAGTATTCTCAAATAAAATGTTATCTCTAGAAGAAAGTTTTTCCTATTGTATTATAATATAATGTTTTGCTAAATTTTTCACACGGCATTTTTCACCACCTAGTATAAAAGGGATAGAGAAGACAACACATATCTTTTTTTTTCTCCTGTTCATATATCTGCCCCTCGGGAGGTAAAAGAGACAAGGTATTTCCTTAACTTTACAGAAGAAGGAGTGTGAACATATGAAGGCCCTAACCACAGAACTCACACTTTTAACTTCAACAAATTTTATAGTAAACTTGAAAATCATCTGATTTCATAAAAATAAGATTACCTTTAATTCAGGTTTGTTAACTTATTTAGTGGCAAAAACTTTATATAATTTCAAATACATTACTCATTTCGTTAACCTCCGAGAAACTGGCACAATAACACTTTTGGTAATTTGTACGAGCAGAATGAAAGTTACTTAAACTTTCAATGGTACGTAATATTTCTAAAATTTTTCTTCGCCTTTGTGGTGGGATTCTTCCCTCTCCGCCCCTGCTGTATTCTGAAGCGGTTATTCCAGCGGTCCGGGGAACAAACAGAAGGATGGAACTAGGTCGATGCCTCAGTTTGCCAAACAATTTACCGTCCCTCTGTTGCTTAGCCAAGTGGAAGAAAGGATCACAGGCTGAGCTCGGTTTAAGTAAACCCGAACCCGATTGGTTCAAACCTCAAGGAGAGTGATTTGTAGTCGGTTCAGCCTACCTGATCGCTGGCTCACTAACCAACGAGGCCTCTGAACCAGTATATTGCCACTAACAAGTCAACCTCCTGAAACAGTATTTCATCCAATAGAATAACACGTTTCATATTCAAATATCAAGGCAATATAAGATATTTATATATATATAATATAAGATATATAAGAAGGCAAGACGATATATTTAATAAAATAACTTTTACACATCTATAAAAAATTAAATGAGTACTGTTAAATTTAAATATATAAAATGAGATATGATATTTAACGTAATGAGATCGAACCCGAATTTTTACTAATTTTACTTTTACTTTTAGTACATAAAATACAGCAAATAAATTTGAAGTAAGATGATAATGGTATGATACAGTCATGTAGAGAAACTATCCATTGGTAGAACTCTAAAAACATTTTTACAATATAAGGTCTCGTGGCATTCTTCTTTTCAGGCGCCTCGGAGGATGGCCAGGAAGCAAGGTTAAGGGCGTAAAACCCGGAGGTCATCAACGCCCATGTTTCCTGCTTTATATTCTATTTCTATAATTCTATTTCACTTTAAATAATTTCGA
>NW_027106350.1:248467-249131 GCF_000696795.3 Halyomorpha halys | reverse complement strand
TTAAACTCGTATGACCTATTCTCAATCTGGCAATAGCTATCTCCTCCCTGCGATTGGAACGGTATGATTCCCACTAGATTTTATTTCAAGATTCTCACTACTTTTAGGTTATATCTAAAAATATTTTAAATACAAAATTACCAAAACGATTTTTCAGAAATAAAAATATATTTGTCTTTTCAAATCTAACATAAACTAGAATACTTATACTGTAAAATATGTATGATAATTTGGTCAACATCAAATGGTTAAGAAATTTCTAAAATAAAATTATAATAAAAATTATTTTTTTGGGTTTAAAAACGCAAAATATAAAGATCATCAGCTCCTTCGGAAGCTTATAGAAAAAATATCTCAAAATTTAAACTGAAATTTTGGGCTGGATATTAGTTTTTAAAAAATTAAAACTGATTTTATTGAATGTTCATAATTTCCTAGAGTGGCTTAATATCGGGAAGTCCTAATCTACTTAAAGCTAGAGCAATATTACAATATTAGTATTCTGGAGCGAGCAGTTTTTTATCAGATATGAATAAGTCATATTTGTCCTGATCTCAATCTGGTTATTGAAACCTCTTTTCTGCGATCAAAACGTTTTAACGTGATCGATAGTTTTATTATTTGTTTGGGAGTTCGGCTCTGGCCGTTGACAGGCGCACATCAG
>NW_027106350.1:233516-241449 GCF_000696795.3 Halyomorpha halys | reverse complement strand
ACCATTTTTCAAGGGTGTTGATGTGGGATTGGAGGGTTTGGGATACAATGTAAGGATCATTGTTCACTGACAATAGACATGTGTCATCTGCATACGTGGTGAGGATTGTGTTAGGATGGGTTGGAATGTCAGCTGTGAAAACTACAATCAACTTAAAAAATTACTTTTATTATAGTTTGAAATTTTACATCAACATATGAAATATAATTTTTTTTGTTCAGACTGAACCTATTTCAGACTGATGCCAATAATCAAACCAAGCTAATTTATAATTATTAGATAAAATTTAAAAATATCTTTTCTTGCTGGCATATGACCTGTTTACTGGCAAATCCAGTTTAAAATATTTATACCATATAAAGGAATTCATTTTGTCTCTATGTAGATATTGATTAACTAATATTGTTTTGGATTAGCACATGCAAATTCAAGCTGTCGCAACTAGATACACACTACACTAGGTATCAAAGGGATCTTAAGTACGCCAACCTATACCGGGCCGAAAGCTTAAGCTGATCCCCTCTTAAGTTCGGGCCGGTGCTTGCACAACCAAACATCTGTTTACTCGATCGATTGACTTTGTTCAGGTTAAGCCAGACTTTACAGGATTAGCAAACACTTGCCCCTTTGTACTTTCTTTCCTCCTCTCTTCTATTTATAAAGGCTATCACGAAGTTTGTTAAAGACATTTGTTGATAGCCGAACCAAAGAATTTCATAACAAAATATTGACAGATGTGAGTCAGTTTTCTTAAGCATTTAAAATATATGTTTAAAAAAATAGGATATGTAAATAACTTTTTAATTTATCATATATTTAGAATGAATAATTATTCTTAAAATAATTCAATATATTGAATAAAATAATTCAATGAATTGAATTTAGAGTTGCTAAAAACCAAAGCTGTTTCATATTCATTTCATTTCTTTCTGAATGATTTTATTTTATTACCATTCTATAAAAAAACATCTGCTCCAATACATTTCCGATTTTTTTTTGTACACTCACAGAAAATGATGGACTTTCAAATATTATTGAAGGTCATAGAAGAAATGTGCTGATACGCCCAAACCAACGGTTACAAACTTTTTTTTTCGGCGCCCTTACTGTAAATTTATTTTAGCACAAAGGTGCCGTGAAATTTATTTAGCTCAACATAGGTGCCGCAATTCTTTTTTTAGACTAAGAAGGGTACAGAGAAAAACTGTTCCCAAACTTTTTGTGATCGGCACCCTTGCTTGTTAAAAAAAAATTTGCGGCACCCCTACTGGGCTAAAAAAAATTCGTGGCAACCTTGTCAAGGTAAAACAATTTGGAGCAAATTTATGCTTTGAATAATATCGATTAATATGAAGGGAAATAAGAAAAATAGTGAAAATAAATGCTGAAGTGTACTGTGTAAAAAAATGTATTGGAAATAAATTAATGCAAAAGAAGTGTCTTTGGTAAATCTCAATTTTCTGCTTTCCTCGCAATTTTTATATTATCACTTTTGTAATCTTATCCTCAAAAAAGAAGAGGGAAAACCCCTAAACGATATGACAGCTTTGGCGAAGGATTTGTCGTCTAAATAGCTAAGGGACCTATGCGCCCACAGGTGTATAGAAAGAAAATAATAGTTCTTAGCTAAGGTTTAAAGGATTGAAAAGTTCGAATGTACTTTTCCTCCTGTAGATCTAGAGTAGTTTTATAATGGTCTTTTAAAGTTGTTTTTTGTTCGATATTCTTTAAATTTTTTCGAGTATCTGTTCAACTCTTATTTGTAAGATTTTCATAGGGCACTTCATGAGAGAAAAAAAACTGTTTAAATCACCACACAATGGTTAATTATTTATTTAATCTTCATATTCACTGCTACCTCTAGGATTACTGTAAATCAATCTTTTACTTTTTGATGTTGTTGTTGGCTGGTGCTTTAGGGCATAAAACTCTGAGGTCATCAACGCCCATGTTTACTTTTTTGATTTCGAAAGATTATAATCTTTAAATGCGAGTTTAAATGTAATATTTCAAACTAATATCATTATCAAAAGCATAGTACTTTTAATAATAAAATATTTGTTATTTTGGGCAGCTGATTAATTGAAGTACTGATGGTGATTGGAATATGTGTGTATCAGAATCCATATTTTTGACCCCCATCTAGAAATTAATTGAACACATTTATATTTACATCATCTAAAGTACTTACATGCTAGCAGGGTTTGAAAAAAATATGTATATTTTCTGAGACATTTTTTTTTAATATTTATTTGTTGATATTTACAACTGTACCTATAATACACCAAGTAAATTTGAGGAAATCATAATGGTATGGTACAAGCATTTAGAGAAACTACCCATTGGTAGCACTCTAAAAACATTTTTACAATATAAGGTCTCGAGGCCATCTTCTTTTCAGACGTCTCGGAAAATTGTCCGGAATAAAAGAGGAAGCAACATTAGAAACTAATGGGTTTGATTAGTTAGGGAGTTTGTAATGGAAGGATTGATATTTCTGAGACATTAAAAATAAAAAGTGATTTTTGTTATTTGTCAATATTTCACAGGCAGTATTTAATACTTAGTTTCAGTAATGTTTATTCCAATATAATTCCCCTTTATCTTTATAAATGACCCAGATATGGACTTATCAAATATTTAATCAGTCACCATTTTGAAACGAAATGACGGTCTGCCTTTTTAAAATCTTTCGTATTTTAAAACGTCAACCTCAAATTCTGAACGGAGGATGTTTAATTTGTTTTTCAAATTGTTAGTTATATATTTTATAACATACTATAGAAATAATATAGAAAACTGATAGAGAATTTCACAAACGAGATTTTGATAGATAGAATAAGAGACAGAAAAACAAAATAAAAAGTAAGGTAAAATTCCCCATGAATTACAATATCAAAAGCGATTATTTTGTTATTTAAAAAAAAATGAAAAAGATAAAACATTTTTCTAAAGCAAGGGGCTTTATAAAAGCCCACTGCCAAAGTTTTAGACTAATCAATAATTACCGCTATTAACCATCCATCTTTGGCTTACCCCAGACACCGGCAAACTTCTTTCTTTTTCATTAGCGAGGTTTCCAAGTTTTTAATTAATCATCAAAATGGACCAATTTAAGAGGGTGGTTCATTACTAACTTTAAATTGTCCTGATCCCGCGTCCGTCTTTTATTCATTGGTGTTTCACCACCAGGATATCTTTGTTAATAAATGTTAGAATATTTAACACTTGCGATAACTCAGCGGCTATTAGCAGATCTTCTAAAAGCACCTTCTTACTTTCTTTCTATACCTAACAGTTAACTACATATTAAGGTAAATAAAGTTTTTAAAATTTGTTACCAAATGAGTTCGAAAAATATAGTATAAAAAATAAATTCTGTCCAAAATTGGGATAAACAACATATCAGTTTACATAATTTTTTTAAGTAATGAAAGTTTTAATATATGAACTTCAATTAATACGTTTAAAAACTGGGGTAAAGAAGTAGAGAATTTTTTTTTTTCAAATTGACCAAAGTAAAAAGACCTTAACGTTGACATAATGTATAAAAAATGCGTATGTAAAACAACTTCTTATATAGTTTTATTTTTAAAGTATAGGTCTATGCGGTTCTAAGGATATTTTTCTCCAATAATTCTGATTGATAATTTGTAATTTATTTGACAGAGTGCTAATTTTGTTTAATATGTTCTCTGGTGAAAAAAAAAGATGTGATAGTTGATTCTTATGATAGTCCGCCGGACAACTCTAGGGGCTTTAGCCCAGCAAGGTAATGTTGAAACCATGGCTATAAACTAAACAAATTAGTTTTCTATTACCGATTATCTGTATCTTAACAAAACCACTAAATCGTTTATTTTAATAAGGAAATAAGTCCAAAATTATAAATGTTAAATAAAAAGCTGAATTGATTCTCTGAACTTAGATTTACATTCTACAAGTAGGAAAGGGCCAAGTGTATGAAGACCTATGCAAAATGTATAGTTAATTTCTTAAATATAGTAAGTCCCCGGTTTTGTGACGTTTCAAACTGAACAGGTAACAGCCCGGAAGTGAAATTTTTAACAATACAATACTCGCATGTCACCTGAGAGATACCAAAGGAACAATTGTGATTATACCTGGTGTCTGATCAATCTATTTATTAACTTTTCATTCTTAAAGAAATAACAGTATTCTTAAAAATTAAGGTGTATTTTTTAGGAAAGCTGGATCAATCATCAAGAAATCATACTATATTTATATTTCTTAAAATTGAGATCATATTATCATATTGGGTGGGACTCACAAAAAATAGGCGTGGGAGTGGCAAACCCACTCTACGAAAAAAAACACGTCAAGTAACGCAAATTAGGAAATACATCCCGCGAGGACTTAGACCTCCATGGCCTGTCGCCCATATAATAATAATAATTATTATGTATAAAAATTTCTTAAATATCTGTTACTTTTTCAAAAATGTATTTGAAATTTTAGTTTCATGAATTATGTACTGTCAAAGTTATAATGTGTAATTTTTTTTTTTAATAATTTATTTATTGTCATTTACAACTGTATACATATATACTAATACTATATACATATATCAAGTAAATTTGCTGTAAGTGATCTTATGACATCATACAAACATATGAAGAATTTACCCATTGATAGAACTCCAAAAACATTTCTAAAGGAGAAGATATCGAGGCCATCTTCTTTTCAGACGCCTAGGAGGATTATTAGGTAGTGAAGGAGAAGCCAGGTTAGAAACGAGTTGGTTTGGGTGGTTGGGAAGTTTATCATGGAAGGATTGGTATCTGGTTCTGGCCAAATCGGCAACATATGGGACCTTGAGGTCCTAATGGATGATTTGATTTGTGACAAAGTAAGAAGCATGAAGGATTTTACGAAGAATTTTGGACTGTAAGGATTGGATTCGAGAGAAATTCGATGGTTTAGTGGAGCCCCATAGCTCAACTCCATATGTCCAGATAATGTGTAAAAATAAAAAAATACAGTCTAGAACCTTATCTGCTCCTACACACAATTTAAATGTGTCATTCTCGACTTAGATTCTGAAAAATCATTTCAATATTAAGAAAAAGAATAAAAAATTGGGAAAAAAAGAAACTTGTTTAATTTCTCTTTTTGTACCGATTTACCCAAGTGAGCAACTGTTCAATTGAAATCTCGTCATAGAATGCAACACAAGTTGAAAGTTATAGGTCCCGACAACAGCAAGTACTTCAGACATAGACTGTAAATACATAAACCGTGTTTCAAATTCACTTTGAAATCTACCAAGGGAACCTAGTATAGTTCTTTTGATCTTAGGCTCAAAGGTGTAATTGCTTAAGTGCAGTAAGAGTGGAATTGCTTGATCTTTTTCCACTCTCCGTTTCTAGGGTACACTAGATGGAAATAAATAAAACAAATTCAACGATTTTATAATATAAATTTTTCTAAACCAAACAATAGTGTATACATTAATATTTAAAGTCATTGGAGTTTTGGCAATGGTCGGATTCTCCACTCGAATTTAGTGTTTGCGGCTTTAGCGCACTGGCTCATTACCAGTGATGGGGCGAGAGGGACGCGCTGGGATCTTATGAGCTCTGCTCTACCCCTCACACGTGGAGGATAGAGTGGGCTCAGGGATCCTCAGGTCGATTGTGTAAATATTGTATAAAGAATGTAAATGTGACTAGAGATTATCTTATTTTTATTATTATTTTATTTTATTTATTTATTTTTTCATGCTCATAGTTTGATTATGATCATTTTCTTTATCCTTCTGTTTGTATACATTTTAAGAGATGTTATTTATTTTTATGTACTTTTTTTCATTCTTATTTTATTTTATTTTAATATCATTCATCACTATTACCTATTGCCCACAACGGTGAGGCAGATTCTAACATCTTTCAATAAATAAAGTTTTTTTTTTTAATATTTGAAACCTTTATATCTCTTAAATATGAATCTAAAAATATATTTGTGTAGAGACATAAGAACAATGATACATTCTTATATCAAATACAGAATGAGTCAAAGCTACAGGAAACATTTTTTTCAAACTAAAATTTAGAAAAAAAAAGTTTTTTTTCCTTTCCTACGTTCAGAAAGTTTTTTTTTACTGCTTCGTGGATATTCATCAACTCTTCTCCGTCACAGACCTTTTTGTTTTTCCCTCCTGTGCAAAGTAGATTATCGAGGTAATCCACAATCTGATGACCTAATTAAATCTTCTAAATAAAAAAAAAAGTAATATCATTTTCACTAAATAAATTTTTCATAAAGCTTCCTACCTCTCATGGTTAAATTTACTTTAGCAAAATGTAATTATCAATATTGAATGATAAAAATTCAATTAACTTAAAATTATTAAAATTAAAATAGTATTCCCAGCGAAAATTGCCTAGTATAAATCTCTGGACACATCATATTGTACATCGAATTTCAGTAACGTTATTTATTAATTAATACATTGATAATAAATTAAATAGCACCTGATGAAATAAAGAACAGTGAGTTCATGTTTCAAAAAATGCTACAACTGTGTTAGAAATAAAATTATTCTTATTTCTAAGTATTTTAATGTTGTTTACTATTTAAAACTTTAATTTAGTTTTCGCATTATTCAACATTAAAATCATTTAAAGGCAAAAAATTAAAAATGCAAATTTCGTATAAAAATATTTTTATTTTTTTGTTAAGTATTTTCAGTAACGAACCTTTGTAATCGGCCAATTAACGGACATTTTTTTTTAGTAACCGAATTATTTTAAGTCATGTAGATTTATTAACTATCGACGAAATCGTAAATGCCATAATTATCCACATATTCGTATAACCGAATAAAAAAGTTAACTTCATTTAGGTAAACCCTATGAATGGATTATCTTTTCATTTATTTATTACTTAAAGTAATAAAAAATTAAAAATATTTTTCAAAAAAAAAAATTGTTTCTAAAGTACTATACATATTTTAAGAAGCGTTGAGATAATTAAAGTAGACATCCATCGAAAGTTTCGGAAAGTTGCCCTAGAGCAGTTTCCCAAAGTGGGTTCTAGGAGTACTGCAAACTAAATGCCACTTTCTCCACAAATAAAAAAAAAGTAAACAATTTGATATTAATATCGGGAATACACAGTGCATTCCAGCATTCACTTTTTACTGTTTTTTCTTATTTTCCTATAACTTCCATCGTTCAAAGGATAATTCTGGTGACATTTTTATCATGTAAGTCCTTATTGTGAAAAAGGGCACCTCCTACTTTTCCACTATACACATAATACTCTATGCATCAACGTTTCGTTGTATACATTTTATAGACATTTTTATATTTATTTAGCTTGACAAGGGTGCCAAGGGTAAAAAAAAGTTTACGTTAGCGTTACTCTAAAGTATTACAGAATAGTGGTTTAAGTTTGACAGACAGACTTGATGCCAGCTTGATACTAACTGTCTTAGTATCAACTTAGAGAACGTATCATCTTAGTTCTGAACTTAAAGAAAAATTACAGTACCGTAATCATGACAAAACTACAATACCCGTTGCAGTTGGTATTATTCTCAGTAAACCTACTAAACCTATCCCTACAATCTGTCACAAAATCATTCCTCACTGAAGTTCACAGAGGGACGAAATGGTCCAAATACCTGCGCTAGAATTAAAACTTTTTTGTATGGGCTCGATTTTTTTTTTTTTCTTTCAAATCCTCTTTATTGATATATAATTACAATTACAAATACACAGAGAAAGAAATTTATTCAATCATGCTGCCCAAATACATCGGGTTGCTACATTACACAGCATACTGATCAATCCGTGACTGGACATATACAAATTTATAAATTACATTTTTTTGATATGATACATATAATAGAAAGATAACATTTTTTTTTCCACACATTATTATTTTACAATTAATATCAGTCTACAGA
>NW_027106350.1:228264-230711 GCF_000696795.3 Halyomorpha halys | reverse complement strand
TTTCTTCCTCATTTTGTAAAATTTGACGGCTGGGTGCTGGGGGCCTGGCAGTTCCGCATTGATCGTCTTTAGAAATATTAGAAACTTGCCTACGGCCTCGTCAAAATCCGCAGTATTCGTGGTATTTTGTTCATGTAGGCTTTTGAAGGTAGCAGACCATTTTGCAATGTCTTCCTTTATCTTAGAATTTTCATCCTCTCCAGAGGATATAATACAGAGTATATATACAAATTACATACTGACTTTGTTTGGCGTATGGCAGCATAAGTTGAGTTACAGGCTCGAAATACTAGACCTGAATATGCATTATCTACTATTTTTTCCAATAGTCGTGTTGAAACTTGGTAATTGTATTTAATTTTTTCAAAATTTTCAGGTTTTGTAATTTTTTTTTAGTTTTACCTTGAAAGTTTTCCAAGAATTAAATTTATAAAGGATTTCAAAATTTCCAGGAATCAGCAAAATAGTTAAGATTTTCGACATTCTTTTAAGGATATTTTCTCATTTTGAATTCTGTTTCGTGCATCTGGGCCATGAAAACATAAGGGTACTAAGTATCAAATTAATCTGATTATTTTCTCAAGTTTTTCTTCCCTGTCTACGAAAACCTGTCTTTCGTCCCACTGCGCAGCGTATAATTTTAAAACGATATCACTTTACCATGCTCTAGAGCAATGAAAACATGTAGTCAATTCATAACCTAATATGAATACAATAGTACAAGAATACACTTACAAGAAATCATCTACACCAAGGGTTGCTAGGAAGTCGATCGCGAAGCCAATTTTGGTCTACCGTCGTTCGCTCGTAATGTCTGTGGTGGGATTCCGTGTACCATGACTTATGAAGCGATTGTAGAAAACAAACCTTTCTGGCAATAGTTTAATACATTCTGGGAATTTGCGAAAGTCATAAATTCCTAGAATTCTGAAAACCTGACACAGCCCAAACTGCACAATATATTTTGACTTACGTGTTACACTTGTCACCACACTCAACGCAAGATCTCATTATTATTATCTTTGTCAGGATGTACACTTAATTATAATTTCTTGGTTAGAGACATGCTACCTCAGTCTTCCCATTTATGTTAAGGCACAAATAAAATTCTAAATCTGTCTTTGTCTGTTACTATTTTAAATTAATAAATATTGTTAATAATTATGCCTATTTTTAAAATTCCCTGGACGTGAGTTTTTGTCCTTTTAAAAAATTATTGCTGTTGTTTTTTACGTAGGTAGATATGCCTTAAATCTATATTACATTACGAGTTGTGTGTACCTTGTGAGCTATTGATAGACTAGCAAAAAGTAAACAAAAAAAAACGCGTAAGTGAAATATTGAAATGAAATTACCTTACTGTGCATTTTGATAATAACTTTTTCATATTTACGAACAAATGGTACAACAACTTATACACTGAAATTGATAAAAGTAAGTTTTAAGTAACTAAACATCTATCTTGAACAAGTGTCGGAAAATCGAATTATTTAGGTACCACATATCCAGAATGTTGCTTTAAAAAGTTGGGTCTGGGAATTTATTTTCTTCATGAGCCTAAATTTCGAAAACTTAATAAGTAATTTAAAGAACAAAATATAGTATTGAACATATATTTGTCTAATCTATCCGAACCTCACTGCAATGCACCTTATACTGAAACATACTATGCATTTCACAACCCTTAGACTACGCTTAGATAAGTCGATTGCGACAAACTATAAGTTAAAGTAAAAGTAGATCTTCTATACTAAAAATATGGCCACTCCTGATCTACACCAAATCGCTCTGTCCTTCAGAAAACACATCATCCAAAAATTACACGAATATGACTGATCCAAGTTGAAAACAAAAGTCAAAGCCGCCAGTTGATCTGCTTCCCTACAGAGGGCGACCTACATCGGACAGTAGGGTACAGCAGAACCAGCCATGCAGAAGAGGGTCAAAGGAGTTCTCCGAGTCAATGGATGTCAGCATTGTCGCCGCTAAAGATTCAGCTCATTTCCATTCCGGTTTTCACAAGAGGATGTAACGTCGAGTGCTCATCGTTCTATGAAATCCAGTTAACTGTGGCGGAATAACAGGAAAGCTAACTCCAACCCAAAAAACGAATTGTACTCCACTACCACTGCGTATTACCGTTTCCGCTCCGTTGTAACTCTTTTGTTGTTTTCTTCAAAACCTCCCTAAGCAGGTAACTCACTTAATAATTTCATCAAAGTAACACAGTTCTGAAAATTTTATGAACTGGGTGGATTCTAGAATTTAATTTAAATATTTAACCATAAGTTAATAAGAAGACCGTTTAAATAGTGATGGATGAGCTGGTTATTCCATCTGCTTTAGGTCCCTCAATTTGATATTATTCCTGTGAAAAATAATAGACTTGGTTTGATCACGAGAGTATTTTTACATTTTTTTATATATGTTATTTTTTATATATTATA
>NW_027106350.1:212649-224564 GCF_000696795.3 Halyomorpha halys | reverse complement strand
GCACCAGTTATGATGAGCCAGAGCCTTAAAGTTAAAAAAAAGGAAAGTAGGGACACTAAATGAGACGCACGAGGTTCACTGAGATACTGCTTTATTCTACTCTCTAATCCTATATATATATACATTCTGGTATGTTGACATGGGGAGTTTAGGTATTAAGAGTCATAATACCTATACCCTGATTATAACTTATATATATATATACATTACACTCCCCATACAGTATGATTTCAATGTTAAATTGATACAATCTCTAGAACTTCTGATAGAAGTGCAAATTCTTGGACGTAATAAAGATAAGTTGAAAATATAAACATACTATATGGTTCTAATTCAATCCAGTCTTATTACAAACATTCTGACAAATTCACTCACTCTCTGGGAATTATCAAAAATCTTTCTTAGGCTTAGTGTGATACAATGTGCTATGAAGAGAGAACATCATGTGATAATCAATTTCGAAGTAACTGTTTATACATTTACTTTCTCATATATTTATTTTTTTTATATCCCTTCAATGTTTTGTGTGTAAAACCAAATAAAAATATACGCTACTTTTTTAACCAACACCATCCATCGTTAAATTAAAATCAAACTGCTTTATTTTCAAAATTAAAGAACATAATAAGCTGTTAGTTCAACCATTGAAAAACCATCCTAATATTCAAATTGTGCTTACCATTCAAGTGACAAAGGTCAACTAACTTGTTTTAAATAATGATTTATTTATTACGAAAAGTCTAGAAAGGGTGTGGAACTATGAGTTTAGTCCACAGGTATGAACGTTCAATTGCTCTCTGGGGATGTCCCAGTGATGTCTGGGGGTCTCCTCAGATAGCCTCTGTAATATAAGATTAATGAAATTTTAAAAATTAAATATAATTTAAATTTATTTTGTTAAATAACATAAGGCTACCCGAATGTTGCATCCAGTCCTCTGGAATGCGGATATTTCTACCGAAAACAAGTACTGAATTTTAAGAGCCATAGTCTTTACGTTGCATAAATGTGAACAATGAAACCCCGTTTGTACTCAATCGTACAGGCAGTTGGAGTGGATTTCTGGAGGAGATGTCTCCGTGTTACCAGACTGGATAAAATTAGGAATGAGATAATTCACCAAAGTAAAGATATGGGTACATCAGTAAACGAAAGGACCGGGGCTTGCCGCCTAAGATGGTACGAGCGAATGTGAAGGGAATATCGGACGAATTTTGGGAGAACCGAATCCTGGATTGGGTTCCATCAAGAAGGATAAGATGGTTCAGACGAAGTTGAATAGAGGGAGTCCTAGAAATCTGCAAGAGGACGATTGGATAGACAGAAGCACTTCGAGCTGTGTGCGGAGTAAACATATTGGAACGCCTAATAACTAAAATAAATAACGATTTAATTTATTACTTACTTGGTAATATTTTTTGTTTTATTGCCAGAAATATAATTGAAATTTTATGAAAATGTTGTTTTGCTCATTTAAAAAATATTATCCTCAACGCTAAATTATGAGTTTTAATCCCTGTTTTTTAAATTTGTATCTCAAGGATCGTTATTAATTATGAGTGCCCACTTCACAGGGATTTCATAATTACCTAAGAGAAAATGTACTTAAAAATAAATCAGTTTTTTTAAACTTTTAAATAACAAAATGTTTTTGTTTTTTTTAATTATTTATTTATTGTAATTTACAACTGTACAAAATAATACAATAGGTAAATACATAGTATGTTGTATGTTCATATACACTTGAAAATCTTGGGAAGGAACCACCCATTGGTGACACTTCAAACATTAATTTAAATTAGAAGGTCCCATGGCCAACTTCTTTTCAGGATGGAGGATTATCAGGGATTGTTAAGGATGAAAGATTAAGAATTAATGGGTTAGGGTGGTTAAGGAGTTTAGAATAAAAAGACGCATATCTGTTTTGGGTCAAATCTGTAACGAATGGGATGTTAAGGTCTTTATGAATGAGTTTATTTGTGACGTAATAAGGAGGATCAAGGATTTTACGTAGGATTTTGGATTGTAACGATTGGATGCGGGAAGAATTTGATGGTTTGGTGGAGCCCCAGAGCTCAATTCCATATGTCCAAATTGGTCTGATTATTGTAGTGTATACTAATATTTTGTAGTGAATGGGAAGTTTAGAGCGTTTGTCAAGTAAGTGTTGTAGCAATCGGAATCTACGAGCAGTTTCTTGTCGTTTCAGTCTTGTGTGTGGATTCCAAGTAAGTCTCTTGTCAAGATGGAGTCCTGAGTATCGAATCTGTTCAACAGTCATTAGTGGTGCATTTAGAAAGGATACTGTAGGACAGGAGGGCAGAGGTTTACGACGGAGAGTAAAGGTGATCTGTGAAGGATTTGTTAGGATTTAACAAAATGTTTAAACCGAGTATGTACTAACATTTTGGAATCGCCTATACATATACACTTTAATCACATTACGTTTGTTTTCTAATAAAAATTAAGGGAGAATAAAATTTTAATGACGGAGCTCTGCTGCTCAGTAAATTTATTTTTTATCTGTTCAATCAAAAATTAACTCAAGTCTTTACCTTGTAACATGTCGTATATTAACTCTAGTTACCTTACCAAGCACTTTAAAAAAATATTAATTAATGAATTAAGTCAAGGAAAAAAATGTACAATTTTTATAAATTGATAATGTTCAGAATGGAGAAAAATATAATATTTTGTTGCTTAATAAATATAAAGATAGGGAATGTGAACCAAAAATATTGATTGTATTAGAAATTGACAATTATCATCTCGTCACCCTTTTTATTTTTATTTAACTGAATTGTTGGTTTTCACAGGCCTGCCGGGGTAGTGTGTCACTGGAATCATTTGTCATCCCGTATACTTTTATTGTATTTCCTTCCTCATTGTATCTTTTCTTTTACTATATTTTTTATTACTTTTATCAATTACTTATTTCTTTATCTTTTATTATTTTAGCTGTACTTTTTTTTTAATTTAAGGTACTAATAGTAGTATCATAAAGATTAAAAAATGTTTCTATTTCTCTAATATCTATTATGAAGCATCATAATAGCTTTATTAGACGCCTACAATATTGCAAGGACAAAACTGAATCATGAATCTGATTTTTCATTCCTTAGAACAACTGCACGTTCTTATCAAAGGCTAAGAACAGATTGCACAACCACTTGTTGAAGTGCGGTTTATCCCCGAGCCTGTTGAATTTTTTATGGTTAGTAAGTTTACGTTGCCAGTCACATTTAATGTTATAGATCCCGGTACTTTAGTGTCTGTCACAGACATTATTCAGTCTTTATTTTATTCTAATTAAACCTGGATATTAAAAAAACAGAATAATTGGAGCCGTGATATACCAACATTTTACCTGCAGTGATACAATTTTTTAAGTATTATTTTTGTGATATTTTTTTAATATCAACTCATCAAATGTTGACTTTGATAAGTTATTTTAAAGGGTGAAAAACGTTATTCAAAAACAGCAAAGTTGAGCTGTGCTGCCCAACTCCATAGGGTTGCTACACAGCATCTTTATTAAAATCTAATCCGACAATTTTTTTTTTTAAATCTTATAACATTTAAGGATAAAAAGTAAACAATATATGATATTAATAGTATATAAAATAGATTTTTTTTTCTCTTTTTTTTGTTTCATCGCTTTGGTTCTTTTATATTTTTATTCTTTTTCATTATTTTTTTTTCTTTCTATATTTCATTAATTTTTCTTTTTCCTTAGTTTTACCTTCTTTACAATTAATAAGACACACCTAAAATACAAAGTTCAACTAATATTCATTTTAATTACATTATATAAAAATATAAACACGTAATATATATGTCATATAATTAATAAAAATAATTGATAAAAGTAGTAGTATATATATAATAAATATTAAAAATATATACAATTCTGTTTCTTATCAGTTTCCATGCATGCGATGGTGGATGATTCCCATGGTGTCGAGTAGATATCGTACGGGCTCCGAACCAAAGGCCTCTCACACTGAAGTCTATTTTTCCAAGGCGACAAAAAAAAAAAAAAAAAATACTTTAACACAATAACAAATTTTAAAAATGAGAAAAAAATTTTATGCCTGATTCAAAATTAAAGATTTTTTGTTTAATTAACTCTGGAATTCTAACCTTCTTTGAGGTACGTTAATACTAATTATGAATACATGATAATTCATTAAATTTTAAGAATTTGGCAAGCTCTGGTAACAAGTAGGAAAAATATTGATGATTATTGCAGCAACCATGTTAGTTTTTTTTTAATGTTCTAATTAAAATTATGTAACTTTATTATACATTATGTAATAAGGAAATAGTATAAACCTCCAAGTATTACTTTTTGAGTGAATATTGCTCACTTAAATACGCTATTTATATTAAACTACTCATTTTCTTCTTAGAAAACGTACATAATTCAAAATACACAAGGATCCTAACCATAATCTTGCCACAACCCATACATTAACAACAAGTGGTGTCATATCTAGAAGTAGGTGTAACTTTAAATAGTTTAAAATTAATTAGTATGAGTCAATTTACACACATTAGTATTCTAGGGTCAGCTGAAGCATAATTAACTTCCTTGTAACATTAATTTAATTTTTAATAAGTTTCACCAACAAAAAATCCAATGTTCTAATGCTTTAGATTTTCGGTTAAAAAAAAAACATGAATAAATAAAGACTATAAACGTGAATTTAAAGTTCGTTCAAGACCGGTTTTAAGACTGTTTTCAGTTTGTTAATATCTGTTCCATAATGCCTAAGCTTCAAGAACAGATGGTTGCCTAAACTATTGACAAAATAATAATTGAATAGAAAATAGTCAATTTCCAAAGTTTTTTTTTTATTTCCGAAAAATAGAAACTAAATTAACTGAATCTTTTCCTGTCTGTTTGCGACATCTGTTTCATTATCTTAAGTGGATCTAAAAGATCACCAGGACCAGAAGTTTGTTTTATAATAGAAAAAAAAGATGTTATAGTCGAAATCATTTTCCGTTGAGTATTTCAATTGGGAAAACTTAACATTCCCAATACATAATGAATAGAAAAGGATATTTTTCTTTTTATGTTTTAGTATACAAAAAAAAATACAGTTTTAACAGTAAGTTTTAATATCTTATAGTTTCCTGAAAATGATAAGAAATTAAATATACCTCTCTTCCTGCCTGTTCGAAGAAATCTTCAAGTCCGGTATATTATTACTGAATTTATTTAAATAACTTATATCATTATGATCTTATAATTACATATGATTTAGAATATCGCTAAATTACTTAAACAATTCATTTTCTAGATTCCTTAATCAAGAATGAATTAAAATATGAGTACAGAGAATCCACACTCTAATCAGGTTAAATCAGATGCTTGCAATCAATACTCGACAAATTCTGAGTATAAGTAATGCAATTGTACTCAACATTTAGTACTTTGAATATATCTTAGCTATTTTGAATACATTTTTTTTTCGATTGAGGTTTTTTTTTTTTATTGAAGGTAGAAAGTACTTGATTTCACTTGGCATTCTGTGTTATATATACTTTTCAAAAATTTTTAGTTTTTTTTATTTGAATATGAAAATAATTTATTATGAAATTATGCAAAATTTTCATTTACGCAATATTTAAGTAGTAGAAGTAATTGATTACAGGTTTACTCAATTGTTTTAAAGTTTAAAGTAAAAATTACAAAAGTAGCTATGATTGTTGAGTACGTGTATACTTGATTACACATTGCTCTCAGTACTCAAGTACTGAATACTCAAAATTTAAAAAGAAATCACGTACTTCCGCATTCTGCACCCAGTTTAACTCATTTATAAATAAACATGGCATTGGTGACTTCGATATTTTGTACCAGAAAAAAAAACTAATCCACAGATTTCAATAATGTAAATAATTTCGATATAATATCCCAGCTCATATTTTGAACGATTTCAACACCAATCCCTAGGACACATAATCAGAATTCATTATTATAAGGCAAGTTTGTATTATAAAATTGCAGATGGAATCAGTCTTGCTGAAATATCGAAAGAACGGACCACCAGTATGGTCATGTTTGATTATTTTTTAATTCTTAGCTAAACCAGTAAAAAACTTAATCTCGATGAGTATTGTACGAATTTCCATATTATTTCAAATTCAATGAATGAATAAAATAATAATAATGATGTGAAGATTACATTTTGATCGAAATTAATAATATTCTGTCCAATAGAAAAGATATATTTGCATATTTAAATTGAAAATCTATTGGATAGATACAGTTGAATGATTAGCCAACACGGGAAGTTGTAGAAGTACAAACTGGCGCCGCTAGTCAGCAGCACTAATCAATCAGGTTTAAAATGAATTATAAATTGGCTGTGTATATTTGTGTACATCACACCCTCAATACAATTCTTACATGACTCAAAAATCGAAATTTTTGAGAAAATTAGAGATCATTGATTTCAACTTTCCCTTAGGACTCATTTTTGCTTGTTATCCCATTAAACTGTTATACAGTTATTCATAGTAATGAAGAACTCATCATCTTAGTCTTTCATTTTATAAGATCAACCATTTTTATGCACAGTAAATGTACTTTATTTTTTGTTTAGATTCAGTAGAATCAAAGTAATCGGCCAGCTCGAAACTAGCAAATTGACCGGCACCCGTTCAGGCCGCTTAACATTAAAAAAAAAAAATAATTATAAGGTATATACAGATTTTAGGTATTATTATGGTACATAAAACACTATGCATTGAAAACATAAACAAACGTACAAATCACCAATGACAATAAAGATATTTAAAAAAGTCTTTTATTTTATTTTCTCTCTCCAATTTCTTTATTGATATTTACAACTATATTAAAAATATAAACTACAAGTAAATTTGATAATAGTTATACAATGGTATGGTACAGACATGTGGAGAATCTACCCATTGATAGGACTCCAACATCATTTCTAGAGGAGATCTCGAGGCTACCTTCTTTTCAGACCCCTATAAGTATTATCAGGTAATGAAGAAGATACCAGGCTAGAAACAAATGGGCTTGGGTGGTTCCATGGTAGGATTTGTATCTGGTTCTAGCCCAATAGGAAACATAAGGAGGTCATTGAGTTCCCGATGGATGACTTGATTTGTTACAAAGTAAGGAGTAGCAAGGTTTTTACGAAGATTTTTTTATTTCTTACTTGACTGTTTAATAGAAGGACGAATAATTATTGGACGGTCAGTAAAATACAGGAGTTAGAGTGTATTTAAGTATTGCATTCACAGTGTAGTCAATATATTACATATTAGTGAAAAGTATATAGAGATTTAATATTGAATTGATTATTTTAAATTATAATATATAGCAAAAATTCATCAAGAAAAGCAAATAAATAATATATTCAAATTTAAATGATACGCCAACTATAACTTACGGTCTGAGTCAGCTGTTACTACTGATAAGATGGGAGCGATCAAAATCGGGACGATCGTATATAGAGGAGAACTGTCCACATTGAACAGTTAAGACTTCCAGCAGTGACAATATAAAAATTGGATAGTCCTCATGTTGCCACAACTAGATTATATTATTAAAAATGTATTATGTATTAAAAATTGTCGATGTACGACGTCACAATCTCACAAGAGGAGATCATAACACAAAAAAAGGCAATCCTCCCCCGCCGAACCCACCCTGCTAAGACCCCCAGAGAACGACGGTCCTATATCACTTTTGAAATATTAGCTTAAAACGGAAAGAAGAGACTTTAAGATAGTTTAATCGAGAAATATTTAAAAAGCGTCTGAGATTGAAAAACGGCGTGAGTTTATTTATTCCATTTATTGTTTTCTATTTTAGGTTTGATTGTGACTTTTGTAAAAATTGTTTTGTTTTTTGTTTCAACTTGTTTATGTTATTTTACCAAGAGTTTCTCCTTATTTATTTTATTCCTAGGTTTAAAGTATGTATATAGCGTTTACTTTGGCAAGATCATGAGATTTTTTTTTCACAATGATAATAGTATGGAGATTTATTTTATTGTAAATTGTTTTTTTGTTATTATATTGTATGGTATTAGTTTACGAGGATTGTTCGTAAACTGGTGGGGGAGAGTTACGGTCTGAGTCAGTTGTTACCTCAAAGTCAGCTGTCTGTATATATAGACGTGCTATACTGAATGTATAAGTATATTTTTTATCATAGATTATGCCATCATCCACAACAGTACAAACTAAACACTTGTATATACTTACAGCCATAATAAAATATGGTTATAGACTTATTTAGTAATGTTGAATATATTAAAATCTGAGAAAATAAGACTATACATAACATATTCATATTCCATTGTAAAATGTCAAGTGAATTGGCACGTTTAGTGATAGAGACTATTTATTGTTTTATGGGTGTTTTAAAATATCGAGGGTTTTGTAGACTGACAGTAGAAAGTTATGACAGTTGAGCCGCTTTGTTTATTTACATAAATGAACATGTTTGGAAAACTCCTATTTCAGAAGCCATGTTGGTGATTAAAATTCTAAACAAAGCATCCCAGATTGGAAAGGTTTCAACCGGATTCCAAACGTTCATTAATATTGGCCTCAGCATTTGCTAACTCAGCAACTAGTGGACAGTGATGCATGATCGCTTTTAGAGTTCTTTAAGGATTTTTTTTTTTAATATGTTCGGAATTTCGTAAGAAAAAAAAAATTTAATCGTAATATAAAATTGAAATTAATGAGTCCAGGGAAGTCATATAAAGCTAGAATTTTAAGAGGTCAGAAACTTATTGGTAAGGAATACAATGATGTTGACTATTTGGAAAGGTCTTGCGAATCTGAAAGTTGACCATTAAATACTAAAAATATTTAATGGAAATTTATTTAAGTTTAAAAATCACTTATTACTGGAAAACTCAGACTCCATAAATCCATGGAATCAGAGCATGTATGTATTAGACCGATATAAATATATATATGTGCGTGCTTGTGTGTGTATATATTAATGTTAGAAAAGAGAAGAAGGAATAAGATCTGACACGCTTGAACTGCTGTAAAATACTGGCTTTATTGGGCTCGGTATATCTCTTCCATATATATGATCGTATATATGTTCGGTCAGCTGATCTCAGTCAGCTGACATCTAACTCAGGCCGCAACTTATATATATATTTATTTCTGACATACGGGAGGAGAGGAGAGGAAGTTATTTTTTAGGTAACATACCTATTCTGATCAGAATGGAACGGTCATGTTTTCGTTCTGTGGATTCACCACGAAAAAGAAGTCAATCCGCCCAAGCTTGAATTGAACCGGTAACGCTAAAAATATGAGTTTGCTGAGGTGAAGCCTCAACTATCACAGCCACAACTGTCTCGTTATAACCTATTTTATTATTATTATATTATTACTTCTTTGATTTGGTCACGTAAGTAGAATTCCGCTATGAAGGTATAGACGAACCCCCAATGTATCATTTTCAATAGAGAATTGGTCTAAATTCATATCTATATGACTCGGTTTTATAGCATCAGGTAATAACCCTCCTCTTCCCTCCTCTCACTCCCCTCCCCCTGTCAAAACAATGTAATTATACTGGTCTAATACGCAATAACCCAAATCTGCAGTTTTCATTATCTCCTTACCTGGGAAAATATTGAAGTATTATTCATAAGGTAATAAGGTGTCTTTTTTACTACATCTATACAGAATAACACATTATCCTTTTTCATTTTATAATAGACATTACTAAAAAAATCTATTTTCATACTATGTACTATTCACAAACAACACAACAATTATAAACTTTGATCAAATATTGCTCTTACTTTCTTAAACACTTCATCCTTCGCATTGTTGGTGTCCAAAGCGCGTACCATCTGTAAAGACATGAAGTGAGATATTATGGGTACAGTCTCATCGTAAAAGGTGCGCAACCTCTTCTTGACGATTGCGAGGTCGTCATCAGTTCTATCGTGCGATTTCCTGAGGAGGCATCTCCTCATCAGGACCTCCTCACTGGCCTTTAGAAACAGTACGAACAACAGCTCTGTCTCTTGTCCCATTTCCTTGAACCAGCCGTCCATGTTCTCCTTGTTCCTCGGGAAACCGTCCAAAAGGAACGTATCGACATCGCCTTCGGCCTCCATAGCCATCCGCAGCAACTCGCACGTGACAGAAGCCGGCACGATTGTGCCATTTGTTATATGCCCTGCGATAAGCTCCCGTAGATGGGACTTTGAGTCTGCCATTTCTTTCCTTAACAAAACTCCCGCAGACAGGTGTGCTATCTTGTATTCTCGGCTTAGGTAGTCGCAAACGGTCCCTTTTCCAGAACCTGGTCCTCCCAACACAAATATAACTCTTTTCTTCGGAGTCATTTGTCTTACGAACTTGTAACTGAATATAAACACGAATAACTTATCGCTTTGGTTATGTTGTTCACCATATGTTTTAGTAACGTAATTTTATAGGAAATTGTCAATTTTCCTAAAATGTTTATTTATTACGTTGATTTGTGTTGTTCACCACCTTGAGGGGATTTTAGTCCTTTCAAACTCTTAAAAAAATTATATTTGCTTTCTGGGTTCTGTATTATATCACAAAGCCATAGTGCTTAGCACATATTATCTGGCAGTAAGTAGAAAACGTTTACACGAAGTAGTAAGAAATCGGAAAATGGCTTACTATGAATGAAATACAAATCAAAGAAGAAGAAGAATGTGAGTGAATAAGGTCCATTCTAACCTCAATATAGGGCCATCATATCTTCCAATTTATTTGAATTAATTCTAAGATGTACTTTACTATAACTGAAATTAGTTTGTTGCTACTATTTAATTTATTTATTTATTTTGCTAAGTTGTTATTAAAATAATTATGGAAGCTTATCATGAAGATAAGTTTAATCTTTATTGAAAATTTTGATTTATAACACTTATTTGGCTGGCAAAAATTGAAATTTTAAAATAATCTGAATAAGTTCTTGTTGTAGAATTGTTAGTTGTCAAAAACCTTCACCTTTCAAAAGTGGATAAATTTTTTTTAAAATAAAAATTTGCTCATTCATTATTTCCAATCTATAAATAAAGTGCAAAAATGCAGGTTCACGATGTAACTATATCACTATGTTCAATGCAATCTAGGATAAAAGTCCTGTATTAGGCGCCAGAATTTTCCTGGAGTACCGATAAAAATAACGTTCAAGTTGCACCACCACAACAAAACAGAGGCCACAAATATTTGAGAAAACAAGGCAATAAAATGTAAGAAGATAAAATTAGAAAACAAAAGATGTGCTCTTAAAGTGAGTTTACTATTTACTGTGAGATCTTGGCCAAACCCTTTCTTTACCACGTTTTTACTTACTAACGTTTAAAAAAATTTACACTTTTACTAAGATAAAAGTTTTCATTTCGAATTATAAAAAATTCGATGATTCCTCTGAATGACTTTTTTACTATGGTATTTATTTAATTCAATGTTTCCTTCTGGTGATAAATAGACCTTTACTGCAAGAAGTATTGTTTTTTATGTTTCCATGTTTGTAAGTTATTTTTTTATTATTTTTTTTTTATTCTCTAATCATAAAACGTAGCTTTAATAATTTCATACTTTGGAGCTCTGGATAAAACAGGAGGTTACATACATAACTGTACCGAAAAAACGAAAATTTATCTTCTGTTACACAGCGTGTTTGATTAATGATTAAAGACATTATTAGTTAAAGTTTGAAGTTCTCATTTATAGAAGATGTTTGATTTATATTCACTAGAAGCAGACCCGGAAATGCTTCACCATTTCTAGATTGCAGATCAACATTACTTAAACATAATTGAAAGTTATATTTAAACTAAATATAGATTAATAATTTTAGTTATTTACCCATTGGGTTAGTAATTTAATTAATTTCTTAT
>NW_027106350.1:211265-212524 GCF_000696795.3 Halyomorpha halys | reverse complement strand
TATATAAAATATATGGTAAACAAATAGAAATAACTTCAATGTGACTCGATCAAATTTGGCAGAAATTCAGGGCTCTATAAACTGCTGCAAAAGGCGCAAACAACAAATAAAGGTAAAAAGAGCAAACATTTAGCTCTCTGATAGTTGTATTAACGAAGGAATTGGATAAAATGTTAAAGATTTATAAACGATGGAATCCGGGAGGGAAAAAAGGTTTCAGACGGCACTATAAAAGAATATGATTTACATTAAAATGGATTTAGTGAATGACACAAATTCTTCCTTATTAAAATACAATAGTTTATTTCATATCATCAGCAACGTTTCATTACATTTAGAATATGATTTACTTTTTCATAAAATATATATTTTTTTTACCTACTTAACAGAAATGGTCATTAATTTTTAGTGAATGAAAAATCATTTAATATAATCGGTAATATATTTTTTTATTCTTCGAAAAGAGACAGATCCATTGGCATATAGTAACCATGAAGAACATGTTCACTTTCTGAGCTACACTACAAACATGCTTAATATCTTAATAACATTTTTAGTCGGAACAGCCTATACATAACCTTTAACGGTATGGTAGCGCATAAAATAATACAAACAAACAAATACTGATTTTTATATATTAGATTTAAATCTAAAAATATATTTTTGTTTTTTTCTTGATGATAAAATTCTCGGTTTTCCGTGAAAATCTGTAATTTTTTTCTCATACGTAAACTAAACCGAAAAAACTATTTTCCTCATTAATTAACATTTTCAGCATTAACTGGCCTCTATAATAATCACTCAATCAGTATTATTACAATAATTAATACAGATATGTTTTATCGATTAAAAATATGTACAGTAGGGATGTCACTACGGAAGGAATAGCGGTGGATGTCCTTCCTGAATTATTTTGAAACCCAAAAAGTAGGGAAATTTGATAGAAAATTGTAGAAAAAATGGTTTCCTAAAAAAAAGTTACTAAAATTCAAAATAAATACTTATTCCTACCTCTAAAGTTAGGGCTGAGATTTTACAGATATAATAATGTTATTTAATGAGGAGAAGATGGTTGGGGGTGCGGTCAATGAAACACAAATAAGTATGACTAACTTATTTTAATGTGCCGACGTTTCGGCTAGAGTTTCTAGCCTTCTTCAGGGCTAAAAACAAAACAAGATAACAACCACAGTAAGTATAGAAAAATAAAAAATATAAAAGAAAGTATAAACAAAATAATTTTACACATACAATGAATA
>NW_027106350.1:207564-210900 GCF_000696795.3 Halyomorpha halys | reverse complement strand
TCTAATTATTGTTGCCATGAATAAAAATTCTTAACAGGTAAGAGTATCTAAAACAGTATAACAATAATCCAGTATAGTATAAAATAAATTATCAATATAGCAATATATAAAGTAATCCAAATAAGTAATGATTTTTTTTAATATATATAACAAGTTATAGTCTTAATATCATAATCATTTAGGTGAAATGAATCTTCCAAAAATGCTTTGTAGATTAAAACCTCAATTTCTTATAAATATTACAAAGTTTTGAAGCCTTTATCTATTAAACTTCATAATAAATAAATAATTTTTTTGAGAAATAATTCACCTAAATAATTATGAAATGTGTTATAATTATATCCGTCGTAATCCTTTTCACGTTAATATTTTCTTGCTCCCTTCCTCTACAAAGTTATCCAATCCCGCCGTCCATTGTGCATCTCTGATATCCTTCAATTTAAATCCTCAGTGCATTCCTGGAATACCCGCTCACGGTCTTCAGACTTACATGTAACTGCCCATCGAACCGCCGCAGCCTTAGGTATATCTTTTCTCATCCCTATGGAATTCTATTCCCTCCTTCATTCGTAGTTCTAATACCCTTCCAACCTTCAAATTCCGTATCTTCGACCACCTTTTGTCCACCCAATGCCGGAAGAATAACAATTGAAAGTTTCAAATAGGGTTTATGTATTTTCAGATTTTCTTTTATTCTTGTAAATATTGCTATGTACTGCCTTGAGATTTAATCGGGATGCCAGGATAATCGCTGAAGGCAAAATAAGTTTATTAATTAATTATATATTGAGTCCTAAAAAACTATTATTATGATTGGATTATTTTCCAAAGGCTATTTGTGTGTTTACCAGTTTACCAATTAAATACCTTTATATTTATAAAATGTTCTTACCATTAATTATATAGTATAATAAAGGGTGGTATATTGAGTTATATAATAGTATATAAACTACATAAAGAGATAAGCTATTTATTTACAATTTATTACTATGATTCAAAAGATTCAGATAAATAATATCGATTATTACATTATTACTTATTGTTTAATTTATGCTTATAGCTGCTGATGCCGTGGGATGTAGTTCCGTAGGTGTCGTCTTCTTACGACTTCGTCTGGTCGAAGTTCATCTTGCTCCGCTCCGCCTTCTACTGCTCTCTCAAGCCTAGTCCTGTCTCGTCTAAGCCTGCCTCTTGACTGTCCCCGTTTTCTGATCTAGATTTCCTGTGTCTTTTCTCCCACTTCCCTTCTAGGGGAGATACTTTATTTTTGAATCTCCTTTCTCATTGGCCATCGGTGACCGAACGCTCCCGAGGTAGGCATCCCCTCCTCAGGCCCGAGAGTGGATGAAAAAGTTTGACATGTCCAGGAAGGGCTTGCACCTGCTTAATTTGATTCCGGTCCCTCGTCAAACCTGTTATTTTTGTTAGAACACTTAAAGGTTAGCAAATCTAATTTTCTCAGGGGACTCTGGTAATGTGACAAACTTAACACAGATGTTTTCATATCCGGGGACGCAGTAAGTGGTTCGTTGGAAGGCTCCTACCCTAACCAGGTATCGGGGACAGATGGCAAAAAACCTTAATAAACGACATATTGTTGTAATAATGGCTAATGCCTCGATACATAGCAATATGTATATTAGCAGAAATTGTACCTTTCCATTTATTATTTTTAGTTTAATTATATTTGATTTTTATCTTTTTTTTTCTATTACTTACTATCAGAAATGTTTGTCATCTTATGTTTTATGATATGACATATGGTTTTTCTCTATTTATTCTATTCTTATTTTATATATTCTGATAATTATTGTTGTTCATTTTTATCTTTTTAAATTCATTATTTTATTATATTTTATGACGTTTTATAATTTCATTTTTATTTTGTATTTCACTCTAAGGCTCTAAAGTCTAATTTTGACGCTTGTATATTATTCTAAAGGGATCAATCCCAGAATAAATAAACAATATTATTATTATTATTATTATTATTATTATACAATTGTTATATTTATTGTATTTTATAAGTTGTGAAATCCGGGGAAAATTGTTGGTGATATTAAGAATTAACATTCCACCTCTCCAAAAGAATTGTTGTATTAGCCTCTATTAAGTAAGTACATGATTTATAGAGTCATTAAAAAAAAAAAATTGATTTTCGCTATAATATTCAATTTTTTTCTACCTTCATTCGTTATACTCCACATACTTTGATAACTACTGGTTTTTATTGGAACATGATACTCAACCATATAAGACATGATATCCTATTAATATATAATGGCAAATAATGTATCTATATAATAACATAAATAAACACCTTTAACAAGCCAGGTAGAAATGTCACTTTAAGAAAAAGAGAAAGTTAAAATCCGATCGCTGGAATTTACATTTATGGTATCACCGATTCTGAACCGAGTAACACATGGCCGAAAAACCCACCAACTTCCACAATGAAATATCTCTAGCAGTCAATCGCTAGCAACAATATTTACTACCAGTCCTGCGGATGATGGCAGTATCCAAGAGACGTGACGGGACTAAAAAGTGTATCCTTGTATATTTTGCCGACTGAGCTCTTACTTTTTCTTTGCTGATTCTCTGGGAAGAATAATCCGCCCTGAGTTCTTGCTAACGTTATTTACTCTGTAAAAAGGTTATGTAGGTAACTCACCAGCAAAAAAAAAAAAATTTACTGAGCGGAAAATTTTAAGTACAAAATGACCAGACCAGGCCATTTACTATTATCCTGTTATAGTAAAAAACGGAGTGGTCAATGGGTAAGGCACTGTGTTACTAACTCCAAGAATCCGGGTTCGAATCCGACAGTGGCATAGGATTTTAACTATTGGGCTTTAAAAAAAACAAAAAAAAAAACTATTGGGCTATTCAAAAATTAATTTTCAAGATGGAAAGTTGAAACTTTCATAACCGTAAATTTTGATTTATCCTTAGTTAGGCGTTTGTAGTAGCCCACGTTCAGTGGAGATGGGGGTGATTTAAAGGAAAAATAAAATCGCAAAAGGAAAAAAAAGAGACAAAACAATAAAGAATAAATTACCCCTATATAAAAAAGCGCCACGTTATTTTTTCTTGGAAATAACGAAAACCCTGAAGCATTATGCCTACAATGTAACTAAAATATACCACTATATAAACAATTGTTGAATTATGACCACTGGTGAATACCTTTACATGTAGACAACAGAAAACCTAGGGGTGTTACCTACCCACCTGTTGAATTATCGTAGTATTCCGTGAACAACAACAAAAATACATTAGTAAATTAACAAGTTGAAAGCAGATAAAGAACAGCAGAACTATGAGTACAAAAGT
>NW_027106350.1:206424-206824 GCF_000696795.3 Halyomorpha halys | reverse complement strand
ATTATCGTAGTATTCCGTGAACAACAACAAAAATACATTAGTAAATTAACAAGTTGAAAGCAGATAAAGAACAGCAGAACTATAAGTACAAAAGTTTAATAATACTAAGAAAGCTATATACAGAGAATAAAAATGGGAAAAAAAAAGAATTCTTATCAATTAATAAAACAATTAAAACTTATAGGTTGACTTAACCTTAACTTTTTTTTTCGGCCTGAGCTATGGGTGGCCCTAACCTTAACTTAATGCTTAACTTTTTTTACTAAATAATTCAACACACTATCCAAATTTTAGTCTCAAAACATTTATTTCATTTACACGTCCAACGTTTCGGCCAATTCGGCCATGTTCTTTAAATTTAAACTCTAATTATTGTTGCCATGAATAAAAATTCTTAACA
>NW_027106350.1:185290-204926 GCF_000696795.3 Halyomorpha halys | reverse complement strand
GTGAATACAGAAATATTGCAAACAATTTTAGATGGTAAAGTCTGCAATATATTGTTGCTAACCCAATTTATACATTACCATAGCTTAGATATAACATGACTTAGAAAGTCGCACGGAGTTGCAGAAAAGTTATTTTGAAAATTCAAATGTATACTCAAAGCAACAATATTGTGCAAGAACGAAACAATCTTTGATGGTTTATTACAAGCTTCTTGATGTTAAGGGCTTTAAACAAAAATTATTTGATCTCACTGTAACAGCTTGCAATATATTCTAAAACAGGAGTTATTCCTGACAGACATCTGTCATACAAATTGTGGTGCATTTGCAGTTAGTTCATACTACTACAAACCTGTTAAGGAATTTATTTCAAATGTCGGAATAACCGAAGAACAAACAAATACTGCTTTACTAAACAAAATGAACTATACAATATACACTTCTCAATATATACTTCATACTAAACAATATATACTTCTCAATAAACAAATACTGCATGATTAAAAAAAATTAACTATACTTCTCAATAAACAAATACTACTTTATAAAACAAAATGAACTGTACTGCTCTATAAAAAATCATGAAATAACTTGCAAGTACAAAATTCTACATTAAAAAACAAATAAATATTTTATTTTATGTATAGTTGTAGAAGATGGTCTAGGTCGCGATCAAGAAAATTAATTAAGAAGTTCATGTGATTTTTATATATATATACTGTAACTGTACTTATTTTTATTTCTTTTTAGATAATTTTCTTAATTTACATAATTCTTAACCTTATCTAAATTTACTTTTTTGTATCTTATTATTCTACATTCTCAAAATATTTTTAGTCTTTTTGGTATCTTTTTAGCCCTGATGAAGCACTACAAAATAGGGCGAAAAGTTGGCAAAATAGGTGTAAACTATTTTGTGTTCCTTTTTGACTGAACCCCTGACCATCTCCTTCATAATTAAGAAATAGTTTCAACTGTTTCTTACATATTATATTTATTTATTTTTTATATTATATTCAACTATCTAACATTTTTACCCACCTTGCAATTATGATTGCTGTAAGTGTGTTGATGGAATAAATAAATGAAATTTGAATTGAAGACGAAGGAAGCATGGATTTTAGCGAGGCTCGCTGCAGGCTATAATTTCCTTTGGTATGATCCTCAAACCATTTTGTTTAGGTAGTACATATATTCTGTCCTAATCTATCTAGGTATCCTTGTTAGTGAATGCTGATCTTTGTTAGCAGAAAAAATAGTAGATTACTGTGTGATACAAGTATTCCCCAGGTTTGATTGTTGGGGTTTGTTACTCGAATTACTTATAATCCACTTGTTTGGATTAATTCATAACAAATTTCATAAGGGGGCATCCCCAAACAATTACTATATTTAATTACAACCTATTTTGAATTTTAACGCCTATAGTAGACTTAGGGTAGGACAAATTACAAGTATCCTTTTTTTGAATTGAAACTATCCTTAGTAAATTGGGATGACTTTACCAGGAGCTTATTTTACAGCTATAAGGGCAAGAATCTATAATTTCCTTCAGGTGAATAGTGTGGATGATATTAGCTTGTAGCCTCCTTATCAATTATTAATCACTCATTTTTAATGTGAAAGAGAGGGAAGTATCAGGAGCTATTTTGAAAAATAACTGAAAGGTTAGACAATTTAAGGGTAGCTGATATCTCTGCTTATTTGGAAATAAATAAAAAAATTCTACCCTTCTGGCCATCACGGAAGATAATGCATGTCAGTATACTATTATAATTAGATGGCTTGTTGTACCTTAAAAGAGTGACTGATTAAAAAATAAATGTATAGATCAAAATAAAACCAGATTGGGATTTGTAAGAACCGAAAATGTCAGACAAATTTTGATTTAAATCTGTAAAAAATCCAGCAGATTGATGCCAAGAAGATAAGCACTTAATAAGCCTTATTAATGGAGACATAATCCAACAAATAGGACAAAAGTGTTAATAATGAACTAAGTGCCACAGTTCATTCAGATACTAGATTTTTTATATGCTTGCTAATTTAGATTATAGTGAAGGCTTCTTAAAATAGCTGTGTGGAGTTATTTTAAGTAAGATATAGTATTAAATTACATCAGATCAAGCTCTGTGAAATTAGCAATGCATTATAAATCAAAATGTTTAAATACACTCTCATGTATTTAATGATTAACTGAATGTTTATTTTGGTGGTTAACCTCATGCTAAATCATGATCTTTAAATTTAAGTTCTCTTATTCTAAATACACATATCAAAAAAGTTTTGCATCGCCTCTTTTTTTCATAAGAGTAGTAAGTTACAGCAAAGGCAGCTTTTGGTCTCAGCACCACATTGTTAGGGAATAACAAAGAGGAGTTTCTGGATTGTACTTCATGTTACCTAACTCCTTGAATTATTACCTTTTAGAGTTTAGCAAAAGCGGTGGCGATGCATGCCTGTTTTTGTTTTTTTTACTCATATAATTATAAAATATTGAGTTTATAACAACTTACTGACTTCTTGAGACAAAGTGTTTATTTTACAATAGCCCTCAATACCATAAAGTAAGAAAAAGATTCCTTCAGCATCTAAAATAAATGTTAAGCAGTTGACATCATTCGAACAATACCAATATAATCAATCCATGTAAATATAATGGCTGAATGAAAAATACTAAACCGGAGTTTTCTGATCCACTTTAAACTAGTCTCTTACCTGCAGTAAGTAAGTTGTATTTTTTTTTTATATAATTATTTAACTCAAAATATACACTGTATTATTATAATTATGGTCATATACCTAAGATTGATTACCTTCCCATTTTATCTGAGTAACTAGAATATAGTATGGTATAATAGATAAAGCAATAAATACACCCAAAACAAAAATATTCATGTGCGTATTATGGTAGCAGCAATTGAAACAGTAAGTACCTAAATTACAGTGCTCATAAAACTTTAAATTGCAGGAAAATACTTTCTTCTAATATAAAATTTTCAGGATTGATAATAATTGGATCAGTTACTGAATAAAGATGACCAAGTAGCAAAATACGGTACGATATTTCTCCGGTTGAGGAGCAGAAAAAAGTAAATAATAATAAATAACAACAAAAGGTAAAAATAATTATAAAGAATAAATAACAATTGAGTAGGGAGTCCATTATTAAATGAATAACATTTATACATAAATTGATAGTTTATACTATTCAATTAAAATTGCTAAATATAAAAAAAAGAAATTTAAGTAATAAAATGAATGATACACTTTAAGTAAATATTATTGATTTCACAGTGAATTTTTCTTACCAAAAGAAATGTTTCTAGATGTATTGTAAAAATATGGCCACCATTAAGTTTGAAATGAGCCTTTGTAAATGTTTCAAATACATTTAATGATTTCTTTACTTTGAGATTACTCTGATACCATTTACTTGCATATATTCCTCTATGTATTTCATCACTCTAAAAAAAAATTTATATTTATTGTTAAAAAATATACTTAATGCTGTAAATAATTATGTAATAGATGTCATTAATTAAAATTCAATATCTACTCAAGCTAGGCCAAATATGACAGGTTATTCTTCTGGTTCCTAACCTATTTGGACTCAAGACTTTGAGGTATTTCTTCACTGTGTCACTACAGCCTAAAGTTATATTTAATGTTAGCGTTAAAGGCGTAGAAAAAAATATGCATGTGCTCCTAGCACATTACAAGTAAAATTTTAAAGATTTCTACCAATTTTAGTATTTCATGTATAGAAATCAAATTCAATTGAAGGAAATGTCTCTTAATTAAATGAAATTTCTATTTTATTAAATAAATATTTTATAAGGAGACGAGTGATGGGGATGCAGTCGGTGAAGATCACAAATAAGTAAAAACTTATTTATTAGAGGTAACATATTTTGGCCGGATTTTCAAGCCTTCATCAGGGTGAAGAAAAAAAAACAAGATAACTACGATAATGAATGAATGAAATTACAGAATAATTAGAAAATAACAGAGAGTATGGATAAATAAATAATGTTGAAAGAAAATGAATAGTCCAAATATTGTGAGAAGATAGAAGTTTTATAAGAATTTTTTTTTTTTTTTAATTATACATGAATTATATAAAAAAAAACTGTTTTTTCTTGAAATCAATTTTCATTTTAAACCATTTTATGAGATTTTGTGTTGTTAGTTACATGAGTTAATTTGTGAAATGAAATGGTGCTGGGGCACATTAATGAATTAATAAATATTTTATAAGGGATTTGGTAGCTCATTGGTAAGGCACTGAGCTACAAATTTCAAGGATCCGGGTTCGAATATGGCTGTGGCAGATAATCATTTTCTGTTTCATTGTTACTGTGACTCAGCCCTGTGGGTTTGGGACTACCAGTGATGAAAATAGATAATGATCATAAATTAATACTCCATTAATGAGTACTAATCAGAAGATATTTAAAGACTATAATAAAAATTACCATGTTTGAAGGGCTATGAAATAAATCTAGTTAAAAGATATACTTACATGTTGGGATATTTCTTCGCCTAGCCAACAATAAATATAAAGCTGCATATATGTTGCTGATATTATCATCACAAATTTTGGGACATCCATTAAATCATCAATCTGTAAATTTCAAATAACTGTTAAGTATGGTTACTCTGCAAACATAAATTATCTTTACATAAATTATACAAAGCTTATCTCCTATTTTACTACCACGTAGAACAATTAAATAATTGTCACAAACCTTAATAAATCAGCAAAAGTGGGTACCTCGTAACTCTCAAATTCTAACTCTTCAAAAGAAAACATTATAGTTTTATCATCTTACAGTGTATTTTTTTAAACGGTCTGTACCAGTAATTGTTTTACTTACTATTAAGCTGAACAAAATACAATTAATTTCCTTACATAATATTTACAAAAAAAACAAACTCTAAATCAACTATGTTTTGGGCTTATGCGGATCGGATTCACACTTTTACTAATGATATTATTTGTAAGAATTAGCTCAATGACTTTTCATAATTAGTTGCTAAAAAAATAGATACAGTATTAGGCTATAGAGGATCTAGACCCTTTTTTATTTTATTATTTCCTTCCTGCCCATTACTGACAAATCGGAGGGGAAAGTCCTCCAACTCTATTCTAACCAGAGTGGGAGTGTCAAGTTTGCCTTTGTTGTGAGACAATCAGAAAATAAAAACATGTCCAAGGTCGACCAATGTCCTTGCAGTTATGAAGTTGCTAAGATAATGCCTTAGATCTCTTACTTACAGTGGCCTCTGACCTTGTATAGGCCATAGGTAATACATTATTCCCATCACAAAAGAGCGCAGATCGCAATAAATATGATTGGACTAAAGCTGGTGGTTCAGATACCATGCAACTGGTCCTTCAATCCCAGTATACCATCTATCCCTGACTTACCCTACTATATTCAAGCTCTTTTAATACTATTATCCCTTACGACTATGTTAGTTTTAAGATTTAATGAAATTTAAAAAAATACGTATGTTTATTAGTTATTAATAAATAAATGTGAAAAGAACTACCTTTGAAGCTGCGTAAAAACACATTGTCGACACTATTGTTGTCTGAAGTACTTGGATTAGAAATATATCGGTAAGAAGCTTATCGAATTCCCTGATCAGCCTTTAAATGTAAAACAATGTAATTATTAATAAAATAAAATTTATTTTGTTAATGATGAAATAAAATAAGTTTAATAAGATGTATTAGTTATTACTAATGATATTAGACATTCCCATAGATTGGAGTTTGGGTTCATTTTCAGAATGTAAAAGTACTTATTTCAAGCAGAAATAAATTAGAGGTACTTTCTAAAGTACTCATCCAAATAATAAATATTTTATGTATTAATGAAATAAGCTATGACTGGGTCACACTTTTGTCTTGTAACTCTCTGGTGAGGTAGCAGGCTTGGAAAAGAACGAGAAAGATAGTTTTTAAAAAAAGTTTAATATACATTAATATATTAAAAATTTTAAAAATATATTCATTTTTATGAAAATTGAGAAGTAAAAACCATTTATTATTTTATTAATTCTACAATTTACTTTCATCTGACCATCATACTCCTAATTTTAACATTTCAAATCGAAGATTATAGTCACAATAAGTAAGTTGGAGACAGTAGCAACAACTGATGTATTATCGAAATTAAAGCATAGTTCAGGTTTAAAGAATGTTCTGACAATTTAGAGGCAAATGGGTTACAGGAGTTAATAGAAGTTTTGTGCTGGAAAATGCGGTTCTTAAGCTGATTCTTAGTTTCGCCGATATAGAAGGAATTAGAACAAGGTATCTGATAAACTACATTTGAATGGTGTAAAAAAGGAATAGGGTCTTTTAATTTGGAAAAAAGATAGGAAATTTTGTTGTGGAACTTCAAGCCAAGACGTAGGGTGAGAATAGTGGATCTTAAGAATTTTTGAATATTGGCAGAAAGAATGGGGATATATGGAAGGGATCTGTATTGAAACAGAGCTGGAGTGGGTTGAGAACAGGAGGGACAGGAGTAACATGGTTAATGTAAGAATCAAGTAGTTTGTATGTCACTTTATGAGAGAAATTGTTGTAGAATAGGATCTGTTTAATACGTTATATGTTGGTCTGGTGATATTGAGGGTCAGAAAGAGAAAAGGATCGGTGGATAAGGTTCTTAGCAACATTGATAATTTGGATATAAGGATGTTGAGAAAAATAGTTGAGGAGTAAGCCAGAATAGGTGGCTTCGGTATACCAATCAGTGGATAGGGAGCCATCAGGATTTACGATAATAAGTACGTCAAGAAAAGGGAAGAAATGGTCAAATTCACCTTCAGCAGTAAACCGAAGACGAGGGTGGTACTCCTACCACCTTTAACTCCTAAAGGCTGATAGGATTTCGGGGATTCCGTCAGGATTGAGGACAAGGAAGAGATCGTCCATGTACTTCTTAATGAAAATTATGTCTTGTGAGAATAAAGGTAGTATAGAGTCGAGAAGGTCATTAAGAACAATATTAGAGATATCAGGAGCAAGGCAGTTCGCCATCATAAGTCCGCTAATTTGGTGGTAAAATTTATCATGAAACGTTAGGTAACTGGAATTACAACAAAGTTCTAAAGTAGAAAGAAATGAGGTGAGGTTAAGCGTGGTATGAGGTTGAATTATAGTACAGTTCTTCTCAACGATATGAAGGGCTTTGTCAATGGGAATGTTAGTAAAAAGGCTTTCGGTATCAAAGAACGTTAAAATAAAGTTGTCAAGTATGTTGAAGGATTGTAATAGTTCTTTAAGGTGGAAGGAGTTTCGGATATCATTAGGGTTATGGCTGAGAATTTGAAGGGCAAGAAGAAGAAATTTACTGAGTTTAGAAGAGGGAGCATTGATATTAGAAATGAGGGGGTGAAAAGGGTTACCAAGTTTATGGATTTTATGGAGTCCGTATAAGCAGGGAGCTGAAGAATTATAAGAAATGAGGTTAAGATAGGTGGGGCAGTTAATCTGATTGGTTTCAAGAAGGTTCCTTAGAAGTAGGTTGAATTGGAGCATAAGTGAGCGGGTTGGGTCTCGAGTGGTTGGTTTGTAAGTAGTTATGTCAGATAGAAGGATGTGAATTTTGTCAACATAGTCATATTTGTCCATAACCACAGTTGAGTTACCTTTGTCAGCTTTAGCGATTATAAGTTGGTCGTTAGATCTGAGGAAGGAATGGGTGAAAGAAAGGTCTTTAAGAAATAAGTGAGAAAGAATTGAAGAATGTTTTTCAAGCACCAAAGTCTTGAGATCTCCCAAAATCTTAGGATGCCACAAATGGTTTAGACATGACATCATCCCCTTTCTGAGAGAATGAATCTTATAAATAACTTAGTATAACATAAACTATCATATTAATTAAATATTCATTGTAAAATTTTATTCATGAAAGTTTATTTAGATTTTTCTTCTTTTTTTTCTTTTTTAGAAGCTTAAATATATCTAAATTAAATCTTTTGATAGATAATTGATCGCATTGAAGACCACAGTGGAAAAACGAGGTATAATATATTTTCCCAAAATGTTTTGTCATCCTAAGATCACTTTCTAATTTTATAGGATTTTCATAAATTAATTGGAATTTAACTACAATTTTGATCTATTTATGGTGTATTTTTCTTATCTTTTTTTTTTTTGTTACTTTACCAACTTGTCATCCAGCAAAAAATCTGTCAAAACCGTTTTTATTCACTTTTAAAAAATTCTAACCTGATTATTTCAACATGCTCTAAAACTGTCATTTTTAGTATATCATGATCTTTTAGTTTCAAAGTAATTCCTTTCCCTTGATTTTCTTCTCCTATTGATATCAGAGATTGAGATACACCTGCTAATCTTCTGAAATAAAACAAAAATACATATAATATTATTCAATTTTGTAGGAAGCCAGTATTATGTGTCTAGTGAAAACAATGGCTTTCTGGCTTTCAATAATTATTAATTTCAACTTCTTTTATTAATTTCTAAAGAATAACACATTTGTCTGATTAGTTAATGATTCAAAACATTGATCCCACTTTCAAAACAAAAATTAAACAATTTTTATTTCAACAGTATTATGAAAAAAAAAACGTAGTTAAATTTTTAAGTAATTCATTAAAAAAAATAATAAATTGATATGATTTTAATACATAATTATTGTTAGTATGAGGTTCTGTTTTTTTTTTTTAACTTATTCCTCATGTCACTGTTTTTATGTCGATGGCTTACGTCACAGCAGTGCAAAGTACATACAATAAAGTACATACATACAATAAAGTACATACATACAATACCTAAAAGAGAGAACCTTTAATTGATTTTTTTGTAAAGTCAGTTTCTATGTACTTAGCTCTACTGTAAAGTATGCCATTCATAGATAGTAATTCTTTTTTAAAAAATAAACTTCATTTCAACAATAAATAAAGAAATATGATCATGATAATTTATCATTTTATAATGAAGAAATTGAAATTTTAGTTACGTTATTTTATTTATGATTGCTTATTTTAATTGCTAATGACAAAAATTATTGCAGTTTAGTTATAAAGATGGGGATCAATAACTTTTACCAAACCAATTTATTATTCTTTAGATAATAATCATAGAATGCGCATTGCTATGATTTTTAATAAGAAAAAGAAAAAGTTATGTAAGATAGCAAAAGAAAAATAAATATTTTTCTGCTTACATAAAATAAAATAGAAATTTTAATTAATTTGCATCATTAACATTGAAATATTGATTTCACCAAATAAAATTCTTTGATTCCTAAAAAGTTATAAATGAATGCTATCTCTAAATATTTACTTAACTGTTACTGTCAAAATGTTATATATTAGTTTATTAATTAGATTAACTATTTTATGTATATATCTTCCATGGAAAAGTTACATTTTTGTGAACAAAATAAGTAAAAAAAAATATTAATATTTGATTTATGAACACAATTATGGAAATTTAAGGATTTCTAATGAAACAATAACTTAAATCAAATGACTCTAAAAAAACTTCCAAACATGTCTTATTTAACGGTAACCTACAAGAAAACAATTGAGCTAATTAAACACTATTTTAATGATTACAGAGAATACTTACAGGGAAAAAAAAAATAAATAAATAGAATAAAAACTGTTTACTAAATACAGGAAAGAGTTGGTGATATTTATTACCACTGACAACCTGAAATGACTATCAACTAATGTAGACAATAACCTAAAAGAGGAAAAAATAAGAAATTATCAAAATATTAAAATTAACACTAAATAAAACTCACCTCTCTAATTTTGACTATATTTTGTTTGTGACGTTTTAGACTTCTTTATCTTTATTTTATTGTGTTTATAATCTAACTAATTGTCTATCAGTTCACTATTATTTTTTCTTTTGTGTTTTGTAAGGTTTATGTTTTTAATTATTATTAATTTATTAATTAATGTTGAATCAAAAGACATTAAATATTACTATACAGATGTGCGAATTTGCAGCCTAGAATCCATAAAATTTACAATATCCAACTCTCCCATAGCGTTACTAGGGGCGAATAGGGAAAAATATGAAATAATTAATTAACCAAACATAGTCATGAAAAACTATTATAAAAATTGATAAAATTATGTTACCAAATAATAATTTAAAAAAAAACCAATGCCGTCATTACATACTCCTTTTCTTTAAATATATACAATTTAATAATTCATTTTATGGATATAAAGAGATAAGGAACTTTATGTGATATCAAAGAAATAAAAAAATAAATGTTAAAATAGAACACTTTTAATATGTAAGGAAATTTAAAGTTTCTTCAGCTCGTTTGCACTATGACTATTCCCCATGAAATCCCATTTTATTTTAAGATTAGCCCAGTTCTATTTATTTTTATTAAGATTAATTTGAAATATTGTAAATAATTTAGTGATATATACAATTGGAATTGAATGGTAGCTGCTGCAGCCTTGTGGCATTCAGCCGAACTACTTCAATTTATCTTCTTGCTCAGTGCTGCTCTGTGGCAGATATTAGTAGTTACTTTTTTGGACAGGTTTATTTTATTTTATTTTTTTTTGTCATTCACTATAACTCTAATGAAATAATAAAGATAGTAAAACCTTTATTAATAGCTCTTAATTATATAACTCTAATATATCCAAATAATGTAGTGATTGTGTATTCAATACTTTTATTTTGCCCTTTATTTAGCTTAATACCTAATTATTGTCTTAAAAATTTAAAAAGTTTTCAACTCCTTACCTACATATGTATGCTGCTATAAGCAACACAATTGTATCTACTGCCTCCTGAGTATAAGCTACTGCCAGAAGGCTTATCGATGCAAAGAAATATACAATTGAAAATTTAATAAATGTTTCAGTTTCAAAGGGTGTCCAGTATGGTAGTAGCAATCTTAAGTCACCTGAAATCCAAGGGTATGCCATCCAAGCAGAAAGAATGACCAGTAAAAAAAGGACATATATTTTACTGACCTGTAAAAATTAATAGATAAATTTCTCACCTATAATAATTCTATTCATAAATATATAGTATACCTATTCACAAATAACTTTGCAATTGGCCAAGAAAAAAACTGTAAGATGAACTTATAAAAATACCATTAAATAAATGCTTTATTTAGGTGTTGTTTAGCAATGAACTTATTTCAATATTATTTGAGAGACATTTCATTTACCTTAGGAAACTTTTTCATTTACAATCTATTTGTGCTGTGAAATTTTAATTATGATTGAGCTATGATGAGATTAAAAAACTTTAATCTACTCTTTTGAAAATAAAGGAGTTATTGGGTATTACAAATACACACGCCACCTTATAGTTCTACTTTATACTGTAGATAGCTTGTCTTTCGTGTATCAAAATTTTTGTTCATATATTTTAAACCTTAGTTCAGTTTAAGACCATAGCTGTGTGAAGTTGTGGAACAAAGTTTATTTTCAATATACTTATTATTTATAATTTGATCCTTAAAGGGTTAAATCACGAAGAAATAATTGTATAAGGCTGATAATCATTATATATTATACAATGTGTAATTATCTATAAGGTGAAATGAGGTATCATTGCATCAAGATGTAACAGGTAATTAATATCCATCCTGCATTGTGATTTTTTACTATATCTTTACAAAACTACAAATGGATATTATTTACATTTAACATATTTTGATGGAATTATATCTTAGTTAAACACATAATTTTAGTAAAAATAATTATTGACAAAAATAAAAAAAAAAGGTAAGGTATAATTATTGGATTATTAACAGAATTTTCAAAATTGAAAGAGTTAAGTTTCTCAAGGTAAAGAGTCAACAACTAAACATCACTTTTTTTTTTTTAATTTAGCCATCATCAGTATCATAACTCATTATAATTCATGCTTTTGATCAAATATTAGCATTCATTTATCATTTGTTGCATTATATGAGCATACAAGTACCATGACCAATACCCCTTCTCAAATTTATATTCCATTCTTTTCTGGTTTATTTTCTATTTTTAAAGCTATACTATTTGAGTTTAAAAACCTTATTTTTCTTCTATCCTTTTGCCTGTTAGTTTATTGTATAGTAGGCAGTGTAATTCAATTCACTTCCCTAGAACATACTTTCACCCTTAAAATCTTTGGAGTTCAACACCATTTTTATTTAATAATTTAGGTAATGATCACAAGTAACAAATATCTCAATCATTTAATATCCTTTTTTGATAAATACAGTATTAATCAAAATATCTTTATTTAGAAAGATAATATTGACAAATTTAAATCATTCACAAATTATTTTATCATTTTTCATGAAAGTGAATCATGTTTCGATTAATAATGATTTCCTACTAAGTCAAAAAAAAGTGTTTGGCTGATTTTCTAATTGGCTCCATGAACATTTATGAGGTAATATTATTAAAACAAGAATAAATACACTAAAAACGTATTGATGTATCAAAATATGTACCAGAAGTTTAATACTTTCTCTGATGTGGGGGTTACCTTTTTATTTACATGATAAAAGTAAGTTCTAGTCCAGGAGCTGGCTTACAAAAATTTCACTTAAATAACCAAGTAAAACTTTCCCTAAGAATGTCCAGACCCATTCCACTACCATTAATTTACATTAACAGGTCCTAATATAATAAAACATAACAGTTAGTGACAGTGCACTATGACACCCGAAATAGTTTTTTAGCCTGACTTGATGTTTCAAAAGATGGTTAACTTTAAAAGGACATCAGTTTTCTTTTGTTTGCCAAAAATTATTAATATCATTCAAGTTAGTGATTGTATGACTATTTTTTAATAGACCTATAAAAGAAACAATAGATTGTTAATAATTAGCATCATTATATTTTTAAAATGGTGATTAAAAAGAATTAGTGGCTCTTAGTACTGGATATTAAGTATGTAATACATTCATGTAAGTTTTGGTATTATGAAGCTCTCCAAAAAGTTTCAGCTAGATATTAATTAGTCAAGTTTTTACATGCCTCCTTCCAAGAAATGTTTTGAAGGCAACTTTAATAACATATAAATCAGCCCTGAAACAATCCCTGAGGGCCTAGGGTATACGTATTGTTGAGTCTGTCTAATTCACTTCCTTGATCTTTCTTAGAATATTTGACTAATATTACTGACATTAGGAGAATGAAACAACTTCCTTCATCCCTGGCAGAGTATACAGTTTAATTGAATATAATTAGAATTATCATAGTTATTCCAATTATCTTTACCTTACCAAATTGTCAGAATATTTGGCATGCCTGGCAGTGGATAGAAAGCCCATATTCTAAATTATACCTTAGCAAATCGGAGAAAGCTGAACTTTGGAAGAATGAAAATGACCTTAACTAAATTGACAAGGAGATTACACAAATTGATTTATTAATTTGTTTATTAGAAAAAGAAATACTAAGAGAAAAAATAATAGAAATCTTTAGGCACTTAGGAACACTTTGCCAGTTAGATTTAGATACTTACTCAAATTAGTATTAAACTTTGGTTAAAATTAAATTTTGTTTTTAAACTAGATCTGATATATAGACATGTATGAGGCATCCTCAATTTATGGTGCTATTTAATTTATAATGTTTTTAAAGAATGATTAACCATCTAAATGTGAATTATTATTCTCTTTGAGGCAGACATTTCTGTCTCACTCTGAGGTTGTAATCATTAATTGTTATCTAGTTATTAAATAAACAATGCTTGTTTGCCATTCCTAATCTGTCACTAAGCTGAAACTCCTATTTTACAAGTTAATGGTACTAGTTTCTTTTGCAAAAACCTTTTAAAAAATGGCTGACATCTTTTCTATTGGTATGTTTTTATAAGAAATAAAATTGGGCTAAAAAATCCTTTATTACACATCACATTGATGGCTTACTATAGTGGTGCTAAGTACTTTCCAAACAATACTATTAAATTTTCTCTTTTTAGGAAAATTCCAATTTTTCAATTAGGTTTTGAACTGAACAGATTTAGAATTTATACCTACAATCTTTCAAGTCAAAAAATTTAATTGAAAAGTTGTAATGTTCCTAAAAGGAAGAACCTTTAATTGTATTTTTCATGTAGCTATGGGATAATGTACTTACACCGCTGCGAAGTAAGTTACATAAACTTTTAGAACAACAACGTAATCAGAAAACTGTTACCAAACCCACTTTAACCTTCGTGCGGCAAGCAGATCGAGAACAAGAAAGAAATCGATACAAAAGTCAAAGATGAATTATGAAAACTCAGCATTCTTTCAAATATTGGTATAAAACATAATTTGAATTTTTAATGGAAAATACCAATCACTATAAATTTGGAGAATGACCGATAACTCCAGAAAGGAGGGGTGGCTTTCCCAGGCCCTGAATAGCCCTCTAGGCCACTGATTGGACCTATGACCGATGAACTATAGACCTTGAAAAACCAAGACATAATTTAAGGATGTTTTTCCATTCAAATCTGCTTGCTGTGAAGAGCTTCCTTTGACTGACTCCAAACGCCAAGAATATAGCTTTAGTATCACATAGCATTAGACCTCAAAGGTCTTCCCAATAAAGTTCTGACCTCTGAAGCAGCATTAAGTATTGTATCCATTTCTAATTCCTTTGAAATAAGATGGGATTAATTTTACTGTACTTTCAGGGATTTTGTATTTGTCATCCTTTTGTTCAAAGTTAATTTATTTCATCATATAAATCAAGCGGTTTTAATCTAAGATATAGAAAAATTATATGTGCCTTACCTTGCCGACGCGTTTCAATAGCTCAGTCGACCCAGGAAGGACTCCGATATGAGACAAGAGGTCTTTTAGAAGACTAGAGTGCCTGTGGACTTGGCTCAGCTTGAAGCCCGCACCCATAGAGACTAGAGCGGCAGCAAGGGCCAAGCAGGCAGCTACAGGACCAGTGGGAGCGACTATAGCCGGCACCAAGCCTCCTGCGCTAAGCCATACCAGTCCCTGCGCAAGATAGAACTGTAATCGCTTCTTGATTCCTCCTCCTATACCCAGCTGTCGGAGCAACCATGTCTGGCGAGAGAAGGGCTCGCTCATGACTGTTCTTTCTATTCTCCAATTTCCTATTTTATTACATGACTGGTCGATATTAATTCACTTTTGATGGGTGAAGTTCAGTCGTTATAAATGGTCATCGCTTAGCCTGAACCACCACATCATCAGCGGACTGGTAATACGGTCGAAATCGATTGAACAAAACCAACTTCGCAAAGAAATTCAATATAATAACTTTAAAATGTTTGTAAAATGGAAAAGGTCGTTCTAAATTATAAATATTTTGAATACATACTGTATAGAAAATAATTTAATGTTATTAGCGTGTACCTTACATTTCGAATCTAAATACTATACAACCTCTGTGGACTTACAGCCATCGAGTTACATTTTCTCCTTCACAAATACTAACCTTCTTGCGGATGAGGTAAAAGCTTGAAAATCCGTAAACTTATCTTTTAGCCTTTGACAGACGGGAAAATTCCAGAAAGTAAAATTTATTATGGCTCATATTGTGTGGGGAGTGGGGTAGTTCAGTTTTGTAGAACACTATCCACTTTATAGTCCAGGTTAAGTTAATACCAGACGTGGATCGGGAGGCAATTCTTTCATTAAGTGTGTACTTTTCATTGAGGTATGTAGTAACCCTGATGGTTGATCGTGAAAGCTAATCATGCCTCCTCCTTTTACACTGTTTGGTGAAGAAACCGTTCTTCTCTACAAGTTTATTGTGTAATAATTCTTTGCTATTTATTTATTGTTTCTATTGTAATTAGTTATAATGTTTTACTGCAGTACTAATTGACTATTTTTAAAGTCCCTTTTCCTCCCCAAAAAATAAATATTGACAACAAAATGAATAAATCAGTCTAGCAATATGTCCATTCTCAGATATTTTTGTGCGTTAAGGACATTGTTTCAATCTTCGTATTTTCCCCATATGGTATGTGATAAAAATCAATATGAATAAAATTAGATGACTATATTTTCTACAAATTAAAAGTTATAATATACAATTGTTGCCCATTCAACAATTATTAGGACTTCAAATTAAATTTGTCTTTATTTTTTCCAAAAGTTACGAATAGTTGAAATCCAGAAAAAAAAAAAAGGCAATAGTGTATAAAACCAGTTCTAATGGCAGAAAATCAAACTAAAAAGGATCCTTGAAGGAGTTTGTTTATCCTTTTTGAGCAAGCATGGCGAGTGGAAGTCGACAGCTGTGATCCATTCAAATTTAAATTACTTAAATAATATAACTAGGATTTTGAATTTCCCAACGGTTGAAGTTGTGCTGTACATTAGTACAAAAAAAAAAGAACAAAAAATTTAATTTTCAAATTCTTAAAAGAAATTATTTATATAAATATGTTCTCATATTTATTATTTAAAATTAATCATAAAATATACTTGAGGGAGAAAAGAATCGAAAGATAAATTAGAAATTTACTGTTACAAATAAATGTTCTTTAATTGAACATGATAGAATGTTCTAGAATATTGCTAATGTTTTTGAGATAGAGTATACCATAGTCCGGAAGGCCGTAAGGATTAGCCAATGAGGTGCTAGTATTGGCTATAACTTAATTATGTACCTCACAGCATCTCAGTCTCGAATCTCTCTTAAATCATTAAATACAGATACCGGTCTAGTTCGATTGTGCCCTGTTCTGTTTATTTCTCATTATATATCGAGCGCTATTAATGTGTTTGTTATAGTGATTTAATTACCTGTACAGTACTTTTAATTAGTTCTATCGCTACTAAGTGCCGTTTCGGAATTCACAGATTTTTGAGGATTTATTGCATCTCCGTTGTAAGTGTTTTACATTTTATTTTAAACATATACTACCCTTATTAGTTACATTTTATTGTATCCGAAATCTCACGTTTTCACTTTTTCACACATCGGATAGATGTGTATTCCATCTGTTATACTATCTTAAAATAACTCATACTATTAAAAATATTTGTATTAACTTATAGTTAATAAATAGTTCAGAAATCGTTAAAATATAAATACAATAATTTATCTCACTTATTTCTCTATATATGAATAAGATTAATTTTGAATTTCTATTCTAATTAGGAACATTGATTATTTTACTTCATGAGTATAATTTTCTTTTTATTTTAAAGATAGTCTTCATATAAATCTCCAATATTAAAATTTGAATACTAATTAATTAAATTGATAATATTACTTATTACTACCTAGTTGAACTCACATTATCTTTATCAAGGTTAATGACATCCTTTGAGATAAATTTTAGTTTTAAAAATTCTGTTAACTCAATGTATTAAAGAATGTTTCTTTCCTGTTATTACTCATTCTATAGAAGAGCTCTAAGGTGATTCTCATATTAGTTTTAAACAAATAAATTTATTTGATTTGTAACACTAACAGGTAGCATTTACTGCTCAATTCTTGGTTGGTTTCTGGGACCCATTGCGATATTTTTTGTCTTACATTTTAATGTTCTGAATTAATTTATTTTTTATTGAATAATATGTTTCCTTATTAATGAATAAGCACAGTAATAAATGCATTATATTGAACCCATGATTTGATTTAAAAATAATAATAATCGTTACTGGATGAGACAGTCCTCCCTATTGTGTAATGGGTTAAATAAGCTATTTATTATGATAAGTTTTTGAAGTTACTATTAACAATATACTTAAATTGAGTAAAGATAGAAATTAACAATTAAATGAAGATTCAAAGGAATTTTATAATCAAAAATATATTTATTATTAAATATTACAATCTGTCACAATCTTGAAAAAGATTTTTCTATTCAAAACAGCATAGTATCAACAATTAATATTTAAATTGAATGAATTGAAATTTGATTTATTGGATGAACTTAGGTAGGAAGGGACTTTAGATTTCGGCTTCTCCAAAAAATGTTTAGTATATTTGCTGGATTCTATATAAATTTCTTGATCATTATTGTTTTATTTTAAGTTTCATTTATTATTATTTTTTCTTTTTACTTAAGTGAAAAAATAATTTCAGATCTATACAAGTTTTTGTGGAACCGATGTTTTTTTAGTTGTATTTATAAATTTATGAGTTCTATTGTACTGATTACTTTTTTTTGTTGACAAATTATCTATTCCCTGATAAAATTTATTGTTTATTTAAATAATTACCTAAATCCAATATTTGAAACCAATTTTTTCCCCTAAAACGCCCTGTTGTTCATTCTGACCTAATTGGTTTGGCACAAGGCTCTCTCTAAAGGTGATATTCTTCAAAGTAAAGATTATTAGGCCATGCTAAAATGAATATTGAAATATATTTAGACCTGTTTACAAGCTACCTCAGCATTGGTGAAGCTGTATGATATCTTCTGTTCTGGTTTTAATGTTGTATTTCCAGGTTTTGCTGGATAGTTGTAGAAATCGTTAGAGCAATGATTGCTATTTACCAAAACTATCCGCTATATGTTTCATTACTTTTTTTAACATTGTTACAAATGTCAAAAATTCTTTTGAATCTTCATTTAAATATTTATTTCTGTCTTTACTATTCATTTATTTAAAGTTATATTAATCATTGAAATATATATTTCTGTATTTAAATGTTTTCCCCACCACCATTTTTCTATTACCTGTCACCAAGTTAAACCATCTGCTTGTAATCAAGGGGTCTTGACACACTGGTATTGTCATGACAGAACTATCATGACAGAAAACTGTCACTGTTAAGACAGACCCATAGTTATTAATATTAATATAGAACCCTTTGAAGTTTGTATTATTTTGTTCTGATCGATGTTTCAATATTTTTTCTTTGCTATTAAATAACTTTATACATTTCCTGAATTCTATAAGATGTTTCCCGTATACTGCATTACCAAAATATCCAAGGCTTTAATATTTTCACTTCATATTTTATTTGAATGAGAAAGATATGCATATTTAATTATTGGTTTAAACTATTTAAATAAAAAATTGTAAAAATTAGAATCTGAGTTTGTAAGAAATGAGTTTTGACTGTGATTTACTGAATATTATGCCTTATTTTTACTTTGTCCATAAGTCCTAACTTTTAATGTCACTGAAGGATTTATGATTATTTTTTGATTTTGTGTTTAATGTGATGTGGAGAGTGGATTATTTCAGTTTGTGAAGAACTACATACTCTCTAGCCCAGATTTGAGTCTTGTTCTGTTTTGTTTTTTTTATTCAGCTAATATCAGGAATGGGAGACCATTCTGGGACAAATCCATCCTCTTTAAAATGTGTAATCTTCATCAAAGTATGTGGTAACCCTGATCGTTAGTGTTAATCATACATCCTCCTTTTATACTCCTTAGTCTAGAACCCATTCTTCCTTACAAGTTTACAGTGCAATAATTCTTGCTTAAATCGTAATCAGTCATACATTTTTACAGTGGTACTATATGATTATTTTTAAAATCCCTTTTTCTCCACAAAAAATAATTATTGACAGAAAAATAAATAAATCAGTATAGCTTCTTGCAAAGGATTTCTGTTTATGCTCAGGTATTTTCAGGCTGCAGTGTTTCAGGGACAGTGTTTCAAACTTATTATTTCCCCCTGACTATGTGCTGTAAGCTAGTAAT
>NW_027106350.1:181577-185240 GCF_000696795.3 Halyomorpha halys | reverse complement strand
GAGACTTATAAAAAATAGGTAATATGTAGATAGAACAACTCACTCTGAACATCAAATCAACACTGTTTATTGATGGTATCCATCCCCCTAATATATATAAAGTACCATGAACCATGGTTTTCTTTTCATTTATGTATTATTATGTTTTTCTGTAAAATATTGAATAATGCCTCTTGATATAAGGTCTGTTATAACAACCCATTCTGATTGTCTGGAACTGTACCGAGCATTCTAGTGAGGGATTGTCCCTCCCAAAACCTTTACTGCGCATTCTCTGTTCAGTTCAGGACTGTCTGAAGTGCTTTTTGGAACAGACATAATATGTAATTATTCCTGATTGAATACAAATTAATCAATATACACCCCTTCTATGCTTATTAATGGTTATCACAAAGTTTAAACCTAAAAGAAAGTCCTAATTGCTTACCTGGTGCAATTTCTGATGGTTCCACTCACTTGTGGAAATGAGGGTCTCTACCAGTTACCATAGGAAACCATAGGAAATTATTGTTAATACAGGATAAATAGTTTCTTTATAGTCTGATTTAAAATTAGCATGGAAAATGATTTAACCTACAACTGCAGAATATTTTTAGAGAATCCATTAATTTTTTATGGATTTAACTATTAGATTAGACATACTAATGCTGCGCTCTCCTCCTGTTCCAACACTTCAAAGTCTTCTTCCCCCTCCCCTACCGGTATTCATTCCATCAGATATTTTCGGATATCACCAGACGGTTTTCTTTGGTCTTCTTCTTTAGCATTGACAGTAATTGCTCCTGAGAGCCAGATTGCGACGAAATTCTCCATACCAGGCTTGTACACAATTTCCATGTTATACTGGCTGAGGAGCTCTTTCCAGCGTGTAACCCTCGCCTACGACTCGTTTAACTTCCCCACCCACTGAAGAGGGCATTGGTCCGTATAAACACGCAATTTTCAGCGGAACACAGGGTTGGAAATGTCCACAGCCCACATAATTCCCAATCATTCTCTCTCAAGGACACTACTGCGTCTCCGCCGGCGTCAGTCGTCTACTAGCATAGGCATCTGGGCGCTCACCCATTCCACTCTCTTGAGACAGCACTGCTCCCAATCCATAATCGATTACGTAGCTCGTAATAGTGAAGGGATTTTGAAAATCCGGGAACGCAAGGACCGGTTCTTTCTGTAGTTCCTCCATACACCTGCATATATTGTTCTCAATCGTTGGAATAATGGCTATTTCACTTCCCTTTTTTAGCAAGTTATTTAGGGGCTGATCCGCCATTTCAGGTGCAAAGCGCTGATAATAGTTAAGAGCTTCCAAGAGCCACCGGATCCCCATACGTCTCTCGGTATCAACATTTTATTGAAGTACCTCCACTTTACCCCTGTCCGTGTTCCGGCCGTGTCCTACTTTACCCCTTTCTGCGAAATCGTGTGCCCTAAAAACTGGATTTCTTTCTGTCCTAGTGTCGACTTTTCCAAAAAGTAGACTCTCCTTGACGTATATAACCCTGTCTTCCTTTAAAGGGATTTCATGCACCGTTTCCTCCGTCGCTCCCAGTATACTCTCGGAAGAAAATATCACCATAATCTCTTGCCAGCACTCCCTCACCCGGGTAATAACCCCCTATTCGCGCCTTCCCGTTCCTCTGGGGCTGGAGACAAGAACCCCCCCCCCCCCATACTGCCCACGATGGGAACCCATAACGTCTACCCGCGCTCCTCCTCCCCCACCCAACCTCGCTCTACGCTACAGGGTTCACCCAGGGTGACTAATGACATACCTAGTCTGGAATGTTCCCCCACTCTCATCCAGCTTCTCTTACATTGGATGGTGTGCGGACTTCCCGTAGCGATGAGGCACCTCACTCCGCCCTCTCGGATGGTAGGTAGACCGTCGCACTCACTCCTGACGCTGTAGTTCACTAGCCTGCGGTTGCTTCTCTGCCAACACCCTCCTCAGATCTCCTCTGCTCGGGTTCTCTTTCCTCCTAGAAGGAACAACATACAATTGAAACCAAGTCCTAAGCGCTTCCTTTACAGCCTCTGCTGATCTGTCCTGAAATTAATATGCAATTGCGGCCTTGTTGAACGGATCTATAACAGTTATCTACCTGTATCCTCTCCAAGTGAAAGAGTCTAGATGTAGATCGCTCAATGGTGTATCAGCGGTGGGTTTTTGCTCTTCCCGTGCTTTTGGTGGGTTCCTATCGTATTTGGTACTGGTATGGTATATGGACAGATCTTGCAGGTTCCTATTATCTCCATATCGTCCTTTTCACTCCCACCAAAAATAGCGTTTATGTAACGCCTGAAGAGTTTCGCTCAGCCCACGATGATTCGGTTTCCCTTGATGGTACGCGAGCATCACCTTCTGACGCTCGGCGTCCTTAAGATAGATTCGTCCATAAGGCGCTGAAATGTGATGGGAGCATTTTTAATTTTCTTCCTCATAGTGTCCGCCTCCATCCGCCCTTTTGTCCACCGCTATTCCATTCTCAACCTTCTTCCTCTGTTTCCGAAGCTTCTGATACTTCCTTTGATTCACTCGCTGAACCAACTGTCCTTTGTGAGACACCCCTTCTCCTCACCCCTTGGGCGTTCACCTTTGGAGCCGCCTGATTTGTCTCTCTCCTGCGGTATATTTAAGGGTACTGCCTGGCGATGTGCCCTTCGGTTCTGCACTCAAAACACCTGGTGCGTGGGCACTGAACCATTAAACATCCCGTCCTTCCGTGGCACTTACAGTCCGCTATTCTTCGGTATAGGCTGGCTTGGCCATTTTTCTTCTTTCTCTTCCACCGTCCATGTATTCCTGTTTCTTCGAGGGTATCCTTGTGGTTATGGACTGCCTGTAAGTCATCTTTGTCCATCCAGTTTCCTCTACTTCCATCCTAGCTTCCTCCTCTCTTGCGCTCGAATCGATCATCTCTTAAGCGCACTGAACGAAAGATTGCTTTCTCGGTAGACCTTCTTTTCTTCCCGTCTTTATGAACCTCATTCTCCCATTGCCCCCCTCAAATTTACTGTTTCCCTCATTTTATCATTTATTTGGTTGAAGCAGGGGTGGAGAACTCCGGCACACTGCCCAATAGATTGTCGAGGTTTTCTCACCACTTTGACCTTAACGGTTTGAGAATGTGGTCCAGCCATCTTCCATGGTCCATCTTCGCCTCCGAAAGCTTTCTTCAATCTCTCTTTGACTATGGGCCATTTTGTTTCCTCGTCTGCCTGCATTTGGTTCAGGATACGCCTCTTTATCCTGCATACCAAGCACCCTTCAACGAGTCCGTATCTCTTTTGTTCAATAAATCTTACTCTACCTTCGCTTCTATTCGAGCTATAATTCGGTCATTTCGCTTAATAAAATGGTTCAACTCACGCATCTCTCTGGTGAACCTTTCTAAATCTGAAATTGCCTTCCGCAGGTCCTTGGAAGTGGCCGTGCGAATCTTCATCCATTCTAGTACATTAGCATATGCTACTGCCATTGTTTGCGTTATTGTTGGTATACGCAGCGAAATAGAAAAATAAGTTCTTTTTTTAAAATGAATTTTGACCACTTGTTCTCGGGTTTCGGCACCAGTTAAATTACTGCCTGAAGAGACTTATAAAAAATAGGTAATATGTAGATAGAACAACTCACTCTGAACATCAAATCAACACTGTTTA
>NW_027106350.1:172233-181437 GCF_000696795.3 Halyomorpha halys | reverse complement strand
TACTCAGTCAGCTGACAGCCTTTGACTTTATATATATAAGTTATAGTTATATATATAAGTTTAATATGCACAACTATGGTAACCTTATTTACTTTTTAAAACAACTTTACTAATAACCTTAAAGTACCTTACTAAAAACAGAAACGATAGAAAACATTTTCTGTTTAAATAATTTATATTCTATGATGCATCACTGCCACCAACTGTAAAACCACAGCCAACCGATGAAGACAAGAACGGTACACTCCGCTTGCGGTCTCTCGACGGAAGACCTGAGCTTGATACAGCTTTGTTTCTTTTTCTGCCGTTTTTTACAGCGTTGTTTATGTTTCTGCCGATATTTACAGCGTTGTTTATATCTCGGCTGATATTTTTCTTTTTCTTTTTCTACTGGTGCCACATCATTTATTTCGATATCATAGCCGCCTTTGTCGACTTCATGATTTTCTTCCTGGAATATATTAAATCCTAGTATGAAGCTAAATATAAAAAATATTGTAATTTTGACTTTTTGTTTCGATAAAGATAATAAAGATTTACTTTATTAAATTTTTCATTTCAATTAACAGGAATATTAAATCGCAACATCTAAATTTTTACAAATACACAATTAAGTTCGGGAAAGTAGGATGGCTGTTTTAACCCGGCAGAAGTGTCATACTTTTTTTATCCCTTACATGGTGAAAAAATGCATGAACATTTATCGCATGGTAAACGATTTGTACTATTTTATTTATATAATTGGATGTGATAACGACAAAAATCTTTACAATTACTTTCAATGCAATTTGAAATGGAAATTGTAAATTTTAGCTCTTTCAGTAGGGCAAAAGAATCCATGATCTTCTTGTCACGGCTCCTGACTTAAAAAAGAAACGTAGGAGGTGTCCAGATGAGAAAAATGCTCAAATAAGAGATGTCACGTTAGGATTGTACTGGTGAGGGGAATGCACAGTCTTATCGTTGCGAGTAGGCGAGAGCAAACCTGAATTGAGCAAAGGCGGGGAGGTACAAAGAAGGAGTAACATAAACAAGCAACAATAACAACATCGAAAGATTAAGAAATGGTGGACAAGAGGATAAACAAAACAGATAAAATACTAGGAAAACATTGACCTTTATTTCCCAATATGAGCAAAATGATCAGGCCAACACCTTTCCCGTTTTAAATAACGCTTACTAGATCTTACTTAGCATAATTGTTCTCAGCGATCAAATACTCTATTTAGACGTTATATTTAACGATATTTATGTAATTATTTACTACAACTTAGTCCGAAATGATGGAACAAAATAAAAATAAGCCTTTCATATTAATATGTTTTTCCCCCATTGACCATACCTTGGCCTGCTCCTTAAGGTTGGACCTACGTTCACCTCTACGTATATCATTTATTTTATTTTCTGTCAAGCCTTTCATTTATTTACAGGTTTAGACTCAAAGATAAAAGAAAAAAAAATTGAATTTTCAATGAAAATAGACTTTTAAGGATTTATCTGAGTCCTAATAATTAAATCTTGCAACATGTTTGGGAACAGCTTACCTGAGTTTCGAATAATTAATTGTATGGAACTGAAATTATATACAAGTGCATATGAAGAGTTTTCTATCAAAAGTCAGTACATACACGTTTGGAAAGTTATTACAAAAAAAAATATTATGGATAAGTTAATTTGTAAAACCTATTTATCTTGGGAAACTTTAAATTTTGAAATAGACTGAATAAGAATTTAATGTTGAATTTTATATTGTCAACAAAACCTATACTTTTCAGAAGTGAATATATAAACATTTGAAAACTCCTTTATATGCCTGGGATGTAATAAAAACGATTGTATGAATAAATTTTTTTAAGTACCAATTATTATTAGATTTTATAATAAATAGATTTTTTTTTGTTAACCCGTTGGGGACCACTGGTGGTGGAAGTGGAGATAGTCGGCGGAAATCCCTTGGTAATTCCTCTCGGCTAAGGGCGATGGATTCACTGACCAACAATGAGAGCGCCCCTCAGGCTTGCAGGAGGGTGTGACGTAGGATTGAACGCCCTACTCACATATTTTTTTAGTTCACAAAAAACAAAAAAAAGATCCTACTCAGGTAAAACGCTCATTTTCGGAGGTAAACTAGTCCCCCCGTTCGGGTCTCCGGGTGGGGATTCAGAGGGGATTCATGGAGCTAGTTGGAAACTAATTTATCTAAAGTTTTTTTTTTTAATACTTATTTATTGCTATTTATAACTGTACTTTATAATACATTTAGTAAATCTGATATAAGTTAAATTGGAGTGTTACAGGCGTGTAGAGAAACTACTCATTGGGAGCACTCTATTGACATTTTATATTAGCTGGTCTTGTGGCCATCTTCTTTTCAGGGGCCTCGGAGGATTATCAGGAATGGAAGAGGATGGAAGATAAGAAACTAAGGGGTTTGAGTGGTTAGAGAGTTTATAATGGAAGGAGTGATATCTGGTTCGGGCTAGATCGGTTACATAGGGAACATTAAGGTCTTTATGTATGATTTTATTTGTGACAAAGTAAGGAGCATTGAGGATTTTACGAAGGATTTTGGATTGTAAGGATTGAATACGAAAGGAATTCGAAGGTTTAGTGGAGCCCCAAAACTCAACTCCATATGTCCAGATTGGCCTTATTACAGTCACGTAGATCAGTCTTTTGTAATGTGTTGGAAGTTTAGACCGTTTGTCTAGTAAGTGCTGTAATAGTCGAAATCGACGTGCAGTTTCCTGTCTTTTCAGTCTGGTGTGAGGATTCCAGGTTAATCGTTTGTTTAAATGTAGTCCAAGGTAGCGGATCTGTTCGATAGGGGTAAGGGTAACATCGTTAAATGAAACTGTAGGGCAGTCAGTAGGTTTACGACGAAGTGTAAAGGTGATTTGATGGGATTTGTTGGAATTTATCTTAATCCTCCAATTACGACACCAATCTTCGAGGACTGTGATATGGGATTGGAGATTTTGGGATACAATTAATGCGTTATTATTAACAGCGAGCACACATGAGTCATCGGCATACGTGGTGAGGATAGTGTTAGGATTGGTTGGAATGTCAGCGGTATAGACGGTGTAGAGGATGGGACCAAGGATACTACCTTGAGGAACACCAGCGGACTGAGAATAGAGGGATGAATAGGAACCATTGTGTTTTACTTGGAAAAATCTATCAATGAGAAAGAAATGAATGATGAGAAAGTATGTAGAAGGTAGGAATTTACGGAGTTTGTAAAGCAGTCCCAGACTCGAAAAGCCTTTTTCTCTAAAGTAAAATTGATTTTTATTGTAGATTTTGGAATAGAATGATTGCTAGTATCAGCATTGAATCTTCAGGAATGCTAAGCCTTTATTATTATAAAATTTCTAGGCAAATGTAACATTGCTTTTTTGGATAAATTGGTTTTATAGAGTTGGAAAATAGCCGACATTTGTATCTATTGATGTTTTTACATTCAGTAAATATTTATTATAATTTTGTTCACTGCCACACAAAACCGAATGCCTAACATATTGGACATCCTATAGCAACCATTACTTACCAAAATTATATCGATTTCTGTTTTATTATAGCTTGGAAAATATTCATTTTCCAGTTTGAAGGTAACTAATCTGGGCCAAAATGGTTATCAATAGGAGAAATATTTTCCGAGATTGAAAAAAAATATTTCCAGAATTAAGAGCAGTAATGTAGATTTATATTATACGATTCGATGGGTAAAGAGTTTCGAAAATTAATACCTAACGTATAAAGTCGTAGTTCAGTTGTCTTCCTGATTTCGAAGAAGTATCTAATCAGTCAGTGCCGTTCGTTTGATCTTTGAAACAATAGCGCCTAATGTAATAGCGGTTCCTGGAATTTGAGTGTTAACAGGGAGTATCTATTTCTTTCATAATTGTATTAATAACTCATTTGTTCTTGTTTTGCTTATATATTGTTTTAAATTAAATAATTATCCTTGATTATCTTCATAATTCTCCTTTATTCTTTTTTTAATTTGTTTTTGTCGCACATGGCGACAACCTTACAACCTAAACCACCTGGCACGTGGGACATGTTTAACCCTTTTTAGGATGCGGTGAACCTAACAGGCACAAGATTTTCGTTTTATTTTCGTCAGGTACCGTTTATGAATGGGGTTCATGAGGCTGCCAGGCTCACCGCGCCTTGTGTGTTTTCCATGTTCATCGCCCCTCTTTCCTAGATTTTTTTTATGAATTCTTCAATCATTATTTCAGTATTTCTTTCATTTTAGGGAGACCACAATATTCCGGCCTTTTTCTTTTCAACGACGAAAAAGTGTTGGCAACCTACATCAAATGCAAGAATAAATGTGTACTCCTAGTTTTTTCTGTGCTCGGAAGCAAAGCCATTGATAAAAGAACTGGAGAAAAAAAAACTGTGGTCATAACGTATTATAATGCTCACGAAAATGGAGGTGTCACTACTAACCAAATTTGCACCACTTACAAAGTGCAGCGAAATACACATCGATGGCCAATGACTGTTTTCTACACTATGTTGAACTAGGGAGGGGGGGGGGATCAATGCCTTGGTCATTCACCTCGGGAATCAATTGAAATGAATTCCAAGAAGAGTTTTCCCCAAAGCATTGTCACATGAAGAACGGATTTTAGCTGCTTGATACACAGGGGCAGCTAAAATCCGTTCTTCACACCTTGAAAATTTGTCTTAAGAGATTCCTCCCGGCTGATGATCGTCCAAAATAAACCCCTCCCTATCTCCAAAAGCGACCGAGATATTGTGATTGGACGGTGGAAACAGGCATACGTCGGCTCACTAACCACTCCTGTGGGAAATTCAACCAAGGAATTTGTCCCTCACATGAAACCACTCTATGCAACATGCTTTTCAGCCGGTTCTTGCGATCCTATCGAAAAGCAGATCAAAATTAGATCGAATCTGTTCAACAGGCGTTAGTTGAGTATTTAGGAAGGATACTGTAGGACAGGAGGGTAGAGGTTTACGACGGAGAGTAAAGATGATCTGATGGGATTTGTGAGGATTTATTTTGATTCTCCAGTTTTGATACCATTCTTCAATAGTGTTATGTGTGTCTGTAGTGTTTGTGATGCATTAGTTGGGTCGTTGTTTACAGACAGTATACATGTGTCATCAGCGTATGTTGTTAGGACTGTGTTAGGGTGGGTTGTCCAAAAAAAGTAATCTTAGATTTTCTGTCCTTTAGAATCAGACCTAATGGGCCAAAACCTACAGACACAGGAGTAAAAATTGCCTAATAAAGAACTGTGGTAAATGTATAGAAAATGCACATAGTACTGAAACTTGTAATAATTCCCCCAAATGCTTAAACTGCCACGATGATCATCTAGCTTTTAGTAGTAAATGTTCAGTATATGAAAGGAAAAAGAAAATTGAATAAATCCGATTGCAGGATAAAGTTTCCGTCAAGCGGAAGCAATTATTAAAAAACAAGAGACAGAAAATGGTAGAATCAGAACTCACGGGGATGTTGTGTCATCGCCTCCCTCCATCGCTACAGGAAAAGTCTATAACTAAGGCTCGGCTAGAGAAGGTAACTAGGTTGGCCAATACTGTTGAAATTTTATGTGAAAAAATAAGTACCTTAGAATCCAACTTGGTAAACAGTAATACAAATGACAACATTAACTGCTGCGACGTATTACTAGTAACTTTACCAAATAATAGTGGAATAAATAACAACTTGGAAATAAAACTAATATTGCCAACCTCCAAAAAGTAACACATGAAAACAAAATTCATTCTACAGTTGCATCAAGTTTAACTAATTTAGAAAATAATTTAAATAAATATTGGCCAGTGTCTCAAAACTATTCTTTTAGTGAACTCTTCTTCCTCGAAAAAAAAAAAAATATGTAGTCTTGACAAGACAAAAAACAAACAAAAAAAAACACAAAGTAGACAATAAAAATTAACTGCATATTCTACCTATACTTATTGTCCGTGAAAATGTGTTCTAAAAATCACAATTACATCAATGTGCGCAATAATATATTTTTTCTTCATCTTTATTCTATGTTTTTCAGCATCATAATTCTTATAATAAATGATTATTTCTTTACTGCATTTGTATGTTAATGGTAATTTGGTATTTACCTGTATGGCTATCAACCGTTATAATTTATTTTATCTTATATTATATGGTTTATAATTTTAACTCTAACACAATTAGCTTTATACGAAGATGTTTCGTTCCTTTTCTTCGGCAGGCGGTATAGGTAGAATGTTTTATTTTAAATGAATGTAATACAATGGAAATTAAATGGTTTATTTTATCATAGAAATAATTGCTCTGTAGCTTGCTTACAAGAAACAAATTTCAAATCTACTCATATGTTTGAATTTCGAGGGAATGCTATTAGGACGAAAGTTTATACAGATGGTCGCATACTTGTGGTGCGGTGTGTATTTTAGTGGAAGAGAATATTCTCTTTAATGAATTACATATTACCTCTAATTTGTAAGCAGTAACAGTAAGAATTTTATCACAACCTCGCCTGTTCACATTATGATCTCTCTCTATACCTCCCTCCTGGCCAATTATTCTCAGTTCAACAATTGAAGGACGTTACATTCATTACCCCCACCAGTAATTCTCGCTGGAGATTAAAATTCTCATAATTTAATTTTGGTAGTGACCACTTGAATGAGAGGAATAAATTAGTCGAGTCTTTCATAGATGATTGTAATTTAAATATTATAAACATTCCAAAAAATATTAAACTCACCTCTGTGCCAGATCTGGTAAACTTTCAGCAATAGATCTTACTATTACTAGCCCCATGTTACAAGCCACGATTCAATGGTACAATTTAGATGATACACATGTTAGCGACCATTTCCCCTTAATTATTAAAACACTTAATAAATGTGTACACTCCTACAGTAGACACTACAGATGGCGATCATAGTTCAACATCAAGCGAGGGCTAAACTTGCGGATATAGTTCTTTCCGATACTGACCCTGACCACCATTCTACAATTAAATACTAGATTACTTGAAGCCGCCCAAACAGTGATCCCAAACATTTCCTCATCTGCTAATATAAATACTACCCTCCCCCCATACCGTGTTGGTCAGATGAATGTGAAAAAGCAATAAATAGCTGAAATTGGGCACAAAAAATTTCTTCGCCAACCATCTTCCAAAAAAATAAAGCCATATAAATCGGCCAGAAAAACATGCAAGGTATATGAAGGTAAAAAATTATCATGACAGAACTTTCTCAGTAAGGTTAACTGTAACACACCAGGAGTTGTTTTCTAGCAGACAGTTGGAAAAATTATGGGTTATGGCTACTTACCTCCAATAATTTGTCTGTAAATTCGTGTCCACTATAAAACTGACCCCGTAATCTTAGCAAACACTCTAGTAATACATTTCTGTGATACCTCATCAACTGTAAATTACTCTACACACTTCCTTAACATAAAGCAAGCTATCGAATCATAACCACTAGTAATCACTAATGATCTACTTGATCCATTATACCCGTCTTTTTCCATGAATTAATTTGATAGGACCTGGAGAAGATTTATAATTGACTCTCCAGTTAGTATAGAGATTTATGGCCATATTCTTGCCTTCATAAATAATTTTTTACTTAATAGAAGCTTTAGAGTCAGAACTTGTAACGTTCTATCGAATGAATTCGAACAGGAAAATGGATTGCCTCAGGGTTGTGTTTTGGGTGCGTCCCTTTTCTTTATTGTTTTAATTAAGTGTTGAATTTGGTTGGTTTTCCTGTTAAAAGCATGCTCTACGCGGATGACCTTGTTATTTATATAGAAGGAAAAAACGTAGTATCCTTACAAGAAGATATTCAAATCGCCCCAAACAATGTCAGTGTATGGCTTTCTGACCACGGCTTTAAAATTTCAACAAATAAAAATGGTTATTATTTTTCTATTCTTTTTAGCAAATGACAGCAGAATGTAATGCCATCACTGACCATTAATAATCTACCAGTTACTTTCTCTCACACTGTCAAGTTCTTCAGATTAATTTTCAATAGAATGCTCAGTTGGATCCCGCATATAAAACAATTAAAAGCAAGTTGCCTCCGCTCTCTTAATCTTTTGAAAATGGTCGGTAACACCAGCTGGGATGCGGATCGAACATGCTAACCCTATATAGAACGCTAGTGAGATCAAAATTGGATTACGGTTGTAATGCCTACAACTCATCATCGGGTACTACCCTGAAAATGCGGGACTCAGAATAGCTACGGGTGCTTTCCGCTCGAGCCCTATCAATAGCCTATATGTCGGTACTGGCGAGCCTCCGCTTGACCTACGAAGACAACGACTTGATCTCATTTTCTAGTTAAAATCATCTCAGCTATAAACCATTATATGAATGAGTTGTTTCCAAATATACAGCATCTTAACCAGCAACAAATCGACTTGCATTATCCTTGGGGACTTCCCTGCCCTAAACTTCCCCTTTCCCTTTCAAGGCTACCTAGAAATAACACTCCGCCATATCGGCACAAATATGAGTTTCTTAGACTGCTAGACAAATTAGGTGACGCCGACTTCAAATATACTGACGGCTCCAAGAATTACTTAGGTGTTGGGGCCTCGATTGTGTCCAACGATCACCAGCACCTACTCTCTTTGTCGCCGATAAGTAGTTACCGATTTGTATATACAGCTGGAATGGTTGCAATCAACAAAAGCTTAAATGTTTTTCATCCACAAAACAAAAACTGGTCATCTGTACAGACTCATTGTAAGTCCTACTCAGCTTAAAAAATATTTTTCAATGAACCCACTAAACCAAAAACATATTTTATTCATTACAGTCCACCAACAGAAACGGTATTTCAGTCTTGTCCGCCCTGGAGACTGCGGAATAGCGGGTAACGAACTGGCTGATATGGCAGCAAAGGTTGTGATTTCTAAAGGAATTCCATAATTTAAGCGTAGCCATGAATCCGGACCCTTGCCCACGTTCAGTGTGTGGTCAAGGGTACAGCCTAAAAGTCCTAAATTATAAGTCTATTCCATGCTACTTCGTAAATTAAGGCAATAATGACCGCATACATGGTTGGTGCTAGAGGGAGTGACGATTAACGCATAATGGAATTTATAATAGATTGTTTTTTTATTATAGTGATAGTCAGTCTTAAATTACTGATACGTGAAAGGATTATTTTAAATAT
>NW_027106350.1:169645-170853 GCF_000696795.3 Halyomorpha halys | reverse complement strand
TGGAGCTTTTTCTTTTTTCTGTGATAAATGTTTGTGTAGGACTGGTGGATTTTTTTCTTTCTTTAGTGGAAAATGTTTGAGAAGGACGGGTGGAGATTTTTCTTCTTTTACTGGAAAATGTTGGGGAAGGACTGGTTGAGCTTTTTCTTTCTTTAATGGAAAATGTTTGAGAAGGACGGGTGGGGCTTTGAGTTCGACATAATATCCTTAATGCTGTTTGGTACTTTATCTTCCAATTCTTACGAAATTTAGATTCGAGAGTAAAACATTCGTCCAAAATCGAACTCTTTTCACTCATCTTAGGCCGTTCCACATGTTTTGAAAAATCAATCGATCCTCGACGAAAAGAATTGAAAATCTCTTCAGTATGTGGTTCAGGCATCGGAGAAGAAATGAGAGCGGAAGAAACGTCGGGACTTGATGAAGTATTCAATTCGCCTGGAATAAGACGCAACTTATTTAAAGTAGCTAAATTAGATAATAAAGATATAGTAGGTATAACGACCTCTTACTTAGAAATGAACGATCTCTCCCGTCTGAAAAAAGCTTCCAGGACACTCTTCCTCCAGTAGACATTGTTGTCTGGGAAAGATTGGTGGAACTCTGGTGCAGACCTGTTATGTTGTCATCTAATCCCCTAAACTCCTTCTGATAACTGGTTTCCGAAATAAATTCAGGCTCCAAAGAGTTCAAATTCGTTTCAGTAACTCTGAGTACGGGTAACGTATTCCATTTATGCGTCGAAATAGGTTTTTCAAGTTTTGTGTAAATAATAGAATAGTTCTCTAAAGAGCTCAAATTCTTTTTAGAAGATTCTGTAGTCCCCAAAAAAGTCTTTGAATCTTGCGTAAAAAAAAATAAAATTCTTTTCGAATGGGTTTTTGGTTTCAAAGATGAAACGAGCTTTGAAGGAACTTTGGGACTCGAAGTATTCAATTTTACTGGAATAAAAAAACTTTTTTATGTTATCTAAATGCTATAATATACATAAAGAGTGTTCAAGACACGATTGACACTCCCATATTAGAGTTTTGAGAATTTTTTATGAAATTAATGTCTTTAATTATGGTGAATGAGGCCTCTTATGGTGGTGAAATCTCCTATATAACCTCTTCCAGTTCTTTTCAAGCACAATTAGCTCTGAGGAAGGATAGCATGCTTGTATGGTATATTATTTATTTATTTTTGTATATATTTTATTTACTGAT
>NW_027106350.1:163871-164742 GCF_000696795.3 Halyomorpha halys | reverse complement strand
ATGCTGTTAAATCAGAAGGAACAGTAACCACACCTTCTTTAACAGGCGATAAAAGGAAGAACACTGCAAACAAGAAGAAAATTGCACAACCCAATATATATACACACACACATACATACATGTAAATTGCATTCATAATTTAAGTGACTATGCTGCTTATACATCCTAGCACTCCTAACGTGCCATAGTTGAGCCATCTTAAAAAGGTTTTAAATATTTGTTCGTTGTTTTCAAATGATTAGATTTTTGTTTACAATTATAACTTTGTAAAGATACTTTCAATTACTTATAATAGTATGCTGTTATATTCATTAAAACTGTCGAAAGAAACTTAATTCAATTTCGTATTCTTCAAGAATTCTGAGTTTTCAACTAATGTGTATTTCTTTCTTAATCGTAGCTTCCTAAGTATTTTAACACACGTACGCACGCTCGCACGCACGCACGCACGCTCGCTCGCTCGCACGCACGCACGCACACACACACACACACACACACAAGAGCTGGAAGATCATCCATCATCGACTTGACGTTTGTGAGTGGCCGCCTGCACCGGATCGCAACTTGGAAGGTGTGTGGAATTTATACAAACAGTGACCACCAGGCTATATTGATCACACAAGATACGTCTACAAGAAAGAACAGTTCTCGATGGAGAACCAACAGCTGGAACACGAAGACATTGGATGGCCCCGCGTTCAGTTTAATGCTAGAGGACGAGTGTGAATTAAGATGGTCAGCCGAGGAAAAGGAGCGTACACTTCGCGTACACACACACCTCTTTTATATCTGGAGCTTGTGATGCAGCTATGACCCGTTCAAGGCCTAGAAAACATCATTCCTCAGTGTACTGGTGGACGGATACTATTAA
>NW_027106350.1:160947-161721 GCF_000696795.3 Halyomorpha halys | reverse complement strand
TTGGGCAAAGGAGATACAAGGTGACTGGTGGTATCCCACAGGGCTCGGTATTAGGGCCTCTTCTGTGGAACGTCATGTACGACGCAATCTTTAAACTGACATTGCCGGAGGGAGCCACAGTTGTTGGATTCGCAGATGACGTTGCAGTTGTAGTTGCCGCGAAGTACGATGGGTATCAAATCATACAGGAGACAGATTAATTCAGTTTATCGCAGAGTTTGTTTAAGGACAGTTAGCGCTTTTCGAACTGTTTCCTATGAAGTGGTGTGGGTGATAGCCCGAATGCCACCTGTGGAACTCCTTGTTGAAGAAAGAAGCAGGCACTATGGACGACGCTCGCACTTTTCCAGAGAAGAAGAGCGAAAAATAACGATCGACCAGTGGCAGCAGCGTTGGGAGCCTGCAGATTCCGGGAGGTGGACTCACAGGTTAATACCCGATGTGGGCAAGTGGTATGGTCGCCAGCATGGTGAGGTTGATTTTTACATAACTCAATTGATGACTGGTCATGGATGCTTCAGAGCCTACCAGTACCGCTTCAAATTGGACAACACCGCAGAATGCCCTGGATGCTAGACTGTCGAGGAAACCGTGGAGCACGTGTTTTTCACTTGCACTCGCTTTGCAGTAGAAAGAAGTGAATTAGAGAGAGAGAGTGTGGAGGACGCATCACTCCAGAAAACGTGGTGAGCTATATGCTCCTCTCAGACCAGCATTGGAACGCAGTGAAGAGATTCACCACAGTCGTTCTCAAGAGGTTGAGAGAGGAAGAGA
>NW_027106350.1:151641-157062 GCF_000696795.3 Halyomorpha halys | reverse complement strand
AAATTGACATTGCCGGAGGGAGCCACAGTTGTTGGATTCGCAGATGACGTTGCAGTTGTAGTTGCCGCGAAGTACTTGGAAGAAGTTAACCTCATCGCTAACCAGACTGTTGCTACTGACTGCTGCTAAAAGTACCTAGGAGTCATGATCGATGCACGTCTCCGCTTTAATGTTCACACGGAGTATATAAGCACCAAATATGCTAAAGTTGCATCCTTTTTGTCACGTCTCATGCCCGTATAATTGAGATTGCTGGGGGATTGATTGGGATTGCGAAAGCGGGTTCCCCGGCGTCGTCATCATACGACCGCACTGCTGGAATGGTGGGAGACTTGGCCATTGTATAGCATCTAATGCTACAAGACTTACCTCAGCAGAGGTGATGCAAAATCTTGGGAGCAAGATTAAACAGCTTCTCTACATCATCCGCACCAAGAACAATGTGCATGGGAAGATAAGGAGTTTTGCATGCAAAATCCAACTGTATTTTGAAAAGTTGGAAACAGCTGCACTCCCTATCGAAACTGCAGACGGCCACACCCAAATGAAGGACGTAAGTCCACCTAGGAAGAATGCTGTTAAATCAGAAGGAACAGTAACCACACCTTCTTTAACAGGCGATAAAAGGAAGAACACTGCAAACAAGAAGAAAATTGCACAACCCAATGCACCAGTGGTGCATCATAATGCAAATCACCCTCAGAGATTCTAGATGGAAACTCGTGGGTATCCGATGTGAGTGGTAAAGCTGCTGTGTGGGCCTGTAATTCCCAAGCTATTCAGGAAGTGGATACTACATTGCACTCCGGCTTTGTAAGGGTGAAGATCAATGACATGTACATCTTTAGCTTTTACGGCTATTCCAGCATCACAATAGAAGACTTTGCGAATTTGTTGGATCGCATTATCAGTTGCCATAAGCCAGCTATCATAGCAGGTAATTTCAACGCATGGGGAACTGAATGGGGAAGTAGGTTAACAAATCGACGTGGTGAAGTTCTCCTCGAAGCTTTCGCACAAATGAGTGATATGCTCCTAATGAACACCAGAACAAACCCGACGTTCACAAGAGCTGGAAGATCATCCATCATCGATTTGACGTTTGTGAGTGGTCGCCTGCACCGGATCGCAACTTGGAAGGTTTGTGGACTTTATACAAATAGTGACCACCAGGCTATATTGATCACACTGGATACGCCTACAAGAAAGAACAGTTCACGATCGAGAACCCACAGCTGGAACACGAAGACATTCGATGGCGCCGCGTTCACTTTAATGCTAGAGTATCAGTGTGAATTAAGAGGGTCAGCCGAGGTAAGCGCCTCGTACTTATTCCAAAGAGTAAGGGAAGACTAGAAGACCGGTCAACCTATCGTCCAATTTGCTTATTGAATACTATAGGTAAGGCATTCGAGAAAATCCTTTCCCTCAGGCTACAAGAGTTCACGGAGGGAGTTAATCTCGCGGGCCCAATTCGGATTTCGTAAAGAGCGATCCACGATAGATGCTGTTGGATTGGTAGTCAAGATGAACTTTTACATAACCCAATTGTTGACCGGACATGGATGCTTTAGAGCCTACCAGTACCGCTTCAAAATGGAGAACACGGCAGAATGGCCTGAATGTCAGACTGTCGAGGAAACCGCGGAGCACGTGTTTTTCACTTGCATTCGCTTTGCAGCGGAAAGAAGTGAATTGGAGAGACCAGACCAGGATGGGAACGCAGTGAAGAAATTCACCACAGTCTTCCTCAAGAGGTTAAGAGAGGAAGACGTGATTAACACACACACATAAATGTATATATTACCGTTTTTCTCAATTATTTTTATCTACAATATCTTATAGATATGTTCCTTCTTTTAAATCAGTTGGTACTTTTTGTTATAATTCTATATTTATTATCTGTATTTGACTGTAAGCATATTGTTATATTCTTATAGTTAAATATTGAGTTGTTTTTTAGATTTTAATTGAATTGTATTGATGTGTATATGTTTTTATGTATACATTTTCTTATTTTATTTTAAATTGTTATTATTTATATTTTACTTTTGTTTGTTAAGGAGGGCATAAAAGGAAAAACTTATTGGATTAAGTGAGAAAATATAATTAGATAAATATAAGTAATGGAAATACAATGAAGAAAACAGGATAAAAATGTAAATATAGAAAGAAAAAGATGAAAGAACGTGATTAAACAAATCATCTATTGCTATTATATACTATCATTCTACTGTACTATGCCAATACATTAATTATAATAATTAACAAAAGTTGTCTAACTAGGTACAAGGATACTGTGTATTTAGCAACCGAATACAGTAATGCAGTACAACTTTTTTGAACAAAGTTATGGAAAATCTGGTTTAAAAAGTATGTGAAATTTTTTTGATCTGACGCATTTGTTAATGTGAATTTCTAAAAATGTGCTGCAACAGTTTGATTTTTCAAACTATTTCAGCACATATCGTCATAACCGTAAAAAGTTATGAATCACCGATTTTTTTTTTTTTTAATAATTTACTTATTGTTATTTACAACTGTATACAAACATATACAACAAGTAAATTTGCTGTAGGTGACATAGTGACATGACACAAACATGTGGAGAATCTACTCAATCATATAACTCCAATAACATTTCTAGAAGGGAAGATCTCGAGGCTATCTTCTTTTCAGGCGCCTAGAAGGATCATTAGGTAATGAAGGAGAAGCCAGGTTAGAAACAAGGGATTTGGATGGTTGAGAAGTTTATCATGGAAGGAATGGTATCTGGTTCTGGCCAAATCGGTAACATATGGATATATATAAAAAAACAACTAAAAAAACTAAAATTAACCTCTTTTAGTTTTTTTAGTTGTTTTTTTTTAGTGCGCTAAACTCAAGAGTTTCCAAGGAAAAGGAGTATTTCCAAAGAAAGATTTTTAAGAAAACATAATTTTAAATCGGTGATTCTTTGATCGAGTCTGGCACACAAGACTGCCATACAAGATCCCCACCCCCTACATACTTCCTCATTATCCGTTCCTATCTCTCCGACAGATTATTTCAAATATATCACAACGGTGCTTATTTACCCCTATTCCGTCAGTCTGCTGGTGTACCTCAGGGTAGTATCCTTGGTCCTATCCTTTATACAGTTTTCACAGCTGACATCCCAACCCATCCTAACACTATCCTCACCATGTATGCCGCTGACACATGTTTAATGTCAGTGAACAATGATCCTTACATTGTATCGCAAACCCTCCCATCCCACATCACTACCCTTGAAGTGCCAAAACTGGAGGATTAAAATGAATTCCAATAAATCCCACCAAAACACATATACAACATTTACTAGACAAACGTTCTAAATTGCTAACCCATTACAAAAGACTGATCTACATGATTATTATAAGGCATATCTAGATCTATATCTGGACATACGGAGTTGAGCATCGGGGCTCCACTAAACCACCAAATTCCTCCCGAATCCGATCTTTATAGTCCAAATCCTTCGTAAAATCCTTAATGATTCTTACTTTGTCACATATCAAGACATCCAATAGGACTTCAATGTTCCATATGTTACCGATTTGGCCAGAACCAGATACCATTCCTTCCATGATAAACTTCTCAACCATCCAAATCCCTTGTTTCTAACCTGGCTTCTCCTTCATTACCTAATGATCCTTCTAGGCGCCTGAAAAGAAGATAGCCTCGAGATCTTCCCTTCTAGAAATGTTATTGGAGTTATATGATTGAGTAGATTCTCCACATGTTTGTGTCATGTCACTATGTCACCTACAGCAAATTTACTTGTTGTATATGTTTGTATAAAATAGGCTTCACTACCAAAAGAAACTTCAGCTGCCAGTATTCCAATCTTCCACATTTCACTTCGAAATTATCAAAATTCTCAAGAAAAAAATATGTGGAGTTCAATAGAACATTGAACACCCTATCTAATACCTAAAATGGTTTCTTACTGGGCGATGATTTGCGTGAAAAAACCGTCCAGAACTTTCTTCCTCCAGTGAGGATTAAGGTCTGAGAAGGACTGGTAGAAATAGGAATTCGACGTTTTACAGTTAACTCCTCAGTATTATACATCGTGGAACTAGATGAAGTTTTCAATTTGCCTGGAATAGAACATGTAGTGCAAACGTAATATTAAATATTTATTAATCATGCTGAATGAAGTTTCTTATGGTAGTGAAATCGACTAAGTAACCTCACCTAGCTGTTCTTCTACGTACTTGGGGGAGAATTATCGAAAGAAGTGTAGTATTTTGAATCAAGAGTTTTCATGAAAAATCTAATTCAAAAATAATTTTTTTATGGAGAATTGTTTCGATCCGACGCATATTGAAGGCGGTACTTAATATTTAAGGGAAATTTGTTCGATCCAACGTATCTGGAAGACAGCAATGGCTAGAAATCTTAAATGGTTTTTGACGATTGAGTACACACGGTGCTAAATATCGTACCAATTTTAAGAACGAAATTGTTCGAAAGTTCAATTTCAGATAAGAATCCGCAATAATAGCTGAAAAATAATCCTTCAAACAACTACAAAACAGGCACTTGGGTCTCCTCTGCCGATCATGAATATTCAGGTTATGATGATAGATATTTACGGGAAGTTGGATTCTCAAACAATTAGGTTTTTTTCCCGCTCAAATAATCATAATCCTAAAACGTTATTTGAGGTTTTAGCAATTTATATCTATAGGACGGGTCGGATAGGAAAATTTAATAATTTAACTTACAGTCAGATCATTAATGATAATACTTGTTTAAAAAAAATTCCTTTCTGATAGAAACTGGAGTTAAAATTCCTCTCTGGAGTTAAGTGCTCTGGGCAAAGCAGACTTCACTATCAAAAGAAACTTTGTTCGCCATAATTTTAATTTACCATATTTTTCTTTAAAAAATCTCAAAGCATTGAATATCCTGCATAATACGTAAAATGATCTCTTACTTGGAAATAATTTCGGTTGCTGAAGTGGAAAAGCCGTCGTGGACATTCTTCTTCCAGTGGACAATGTCTGGGAAAGACTGGTGGGCCTGGGAAGTCGACGTTTCGTATTCAATTCAAATTCCCCAGTATAATGCATTGAGGAACTAGATGAAGTTTTCAGTTTGCCTGGAATGGAACATTTATTGTAAACATTAGATTAGATATTCATTATTGCCTGATGTTTTACAAAATAAATGAAACTGGAAAGACTGCAGAAACTTGCTTTTTTTTATTCTAGTGTTATTGAATTGTGTGCTGATTATTTTATTTGAATGTATTAAAGTGTGATTAAAGTTGATAAAATTCAGTATTTTATTTCAAATAATTCTACAGAACACAACTATTGTATATCATTTAAATTGTAAAATGATCTCTTACTTGGAAATAATTTCGGTTGCTGAAGTGGAAAAGCCGTC
>NW_027106350.1:150432-150702 GCF_000696795.3 Halyomorpha halys | reverse complement strand
GCTTTCGCCAATACTTAACTGGTGCCGAAACCCAGGAACTTTAGATACCGAATTAATTTTCAGTCTAAAAGAAAATTTTTTTTTCATTGTTCCCTTTGAATTATGACCAGTAATGGATTAGTGAGAAAAGCAGTTCTGAACTCAGAGAATATGAACCAAAACAACCAACCTCAAGCTGCAGTGAACCAAACTCAAGCTGCAGTCAACAAAGCTTTAGCAGCCACCAACACACCTCCACAGGTGATTCAACCATTACCAGAAGTCTGAATA
>NW_027106350.1:144216-145442 GCF_000696795.3 Halyomorpha halys | reverse complement strand
GAGGTGGTGTGGCACCTTAACACCCCAGGTCATGCAAAGACCCGAGGAGGTATTGAAAGGCTCCACAATACCCTCAGTGGCCACCTGCGGGTATATCAGTTAGAAAAGGGGCAGGATCCAGACGATGCGATGGAACGAGCGATCGCAGCATACAATCATTCCATACACTCGGTCACGGGGTTTTCTTCTTTTAACATTATTTTTGGACTGCGGGGACTTCGGAGGAATTACCATGATACAGCGACTGATGAGAGTAATATTGCCGTTAATTGTGAAGGAGAAACGCAAAAGAGTTACTAGACACAATCTAATGGGCAACCTTAAAATTGGGACGGTGGTATACCGTAAAGTAGGAACTAATAGAGGCAAAGAGCTGCAGAGATACGATGGCCCATTCAGAGTGGTCACGATAAGAGAACACATTATTGTCTCCATAGAAGGCTTAAAAGAACCGAAAAAACGAAGAACAGTTCACCTAGAACAATTAAAGTTTCCTGCTACAGCCTTATCATGATGTACGGGATTGTACTCACCTCCCTTCCGGAGGGTAATATTGTTAGTTCTTATTTTTTTTTTTCATTTTTGGAACTTAATAAGGACACGAGAGTGTAATAATCAGGGAATAATGGGAAATTGTATTTTTTTTTGTTTTGTCTAATTTTTTTTTTTGCACAGAGTGCTGTTATTTTAAATCCTATTTCTTTAGTTTTATTTTATTTGTGTCTTATTTATTGTATTGTAATTGTATTTATGTATAAGTTTTTCCTTTATATATATGTTAGAGTTAACGAGGATTGTTCGTAAACTGGTGGGGGGGGGGAGTTACGGACTGTCAGCTGACAGGTCCTCCATATCAGCTGATCGAGAACAGCTGATCTATTGTATATATATAGACGGACATTCTCCGCAAATAGATCAGTCTTTGAGAGCACTTCAAGCGTTTCATTTCGCAATACTCTCTCACCTATTATTTTAGTTTCACTTGAGTAAAAGATAACTTGTATATACTTTATTTTAAATATTTATTATTGTTGTATTTTATATTAATTTATTGTATAGTGGAAGTTTACGAGGATGGGTCAGCGGTTACTTCGATGTCAGCTGACTGAGGAGATCAGCTGATCGAATGCATATAAAGAGATGAACCCGATAAAGGCAGTATGTTACGGCAGTTAGATCTTATTCCTACTTCTCTTTTTTGACATTTTGCTTTCGCCGATACTTAA
>NW_027106350.1:141510-144039 GCF_000696795.3 Halyomorpha halys | reverse complement strand
GAGAGAGGCCACTATGAATTTACAAGGATGACGTTTGACTTCAAAAATGCTCCGAGTTTTTGAGGGGATTAGACGAATCAGTATGCCAGATTTATATGGATGATCTCCTAGTGTTTAGTAAGAACGAAGACGAACATGTGCAACATTTAAACAGCGTATTCCAGAGAATCAGGCAATTTGGGCACAAATTATCGGGGAAGAAATTGGGCGGTGCATGGAGAAGTTGCAGCAGGTAGTAGGCAATGTTGTATCAGCATGGAAAAGGGGGAGATCGCCCAGTGGCGTATGCGCCTAACAAAAACGGAGACCAGATACAGTGCGTTGGAACGAGAGCTCTTGGAAATAGTATGAGCTGTTGACTACTTTAGACCTTATGTGTTTGGCAGAAGGTTTAGGTACATACCGACCACACGCTTCTGCAATGGATGGGGAAGTTGAAGGAATCTTCCGCTAGGATTACGCGCTGGAAGGAGCTCCTAGCAAAATATAACATGGAGATAATATATAAACCAGGAAAAAAAATGTGGTAGCCGATTGGTTACAGTAAATGCAGTAGAAGACGTGGCCGGAGAACCGTCTATGCGATTCCTGCGGGAGTAGACACCGGAAGAGGAAGATGAACAGAATGTAGTAGAGAACGATGATCGGGAGGAATCTTCGTCTGACGTGAGCCCGGAAGAAGGAAAACCAGTAGATATTGAGGAACTGGTGGACATAATAAACGACAAGAGGCGGCAGGTTGTCTGGAATAAGAGGACCACTGGATTGCTCAAAGTTGAGTGTAGCAAGAAGGGGAGGAGCAATATCACATCATGGTCACAGCCGGCCTGAAGAACGACCAGATCTGTAGAACGTTGAACAATGTTTCGAAGCCTGGAGAAAAGTGTCACCTGTACGTTGTGAATGAAACCATTTGGAAGAAAATTAAGCGGCTATGGCGTGATGAACAAATAGGAATAGACAGGACATTCGCCCGATACAAGCTGAAGCTGTGGAAACCCTTCAGGAGGACGAACGCCAGAGAGAGGTGACTGTAGCATGTCATCAGGGCAAAAAACATTACCGCGGTACCTCGGAGGCTCTGCAAGCGTTAAAGAGAAGGTACTTCTGGTGGGGGATGAAAAAGACAATCATAGAAGTTGTAGGAAATTGCGAAGTTTGTCTAAGCACGAAATATGACAGAAACCCACCAAAAGGGAGACAAGAAGAGACACATACCCCAGATGCACCACTTAACGTTCTACAGGTCGACACTTTTATATGGAGAGGATATAAATGGATAACCATGATTGATATCTTCAGCAAGGCGGCAATGGTTATTGTACCGGTAATCAAGTAATTACTAAAGTCTGTAGTGCAGGACAAGTCGTCAATAGCAGTGTTGACAAAGCTCCGGTTGTGGTTCCGATTCTACGGAGTTCCGGAGTGCATCGCATCGGACGGAGGCAGAGAATTTGACAATGCCAGGATTCGAACTGAAATGAAGGTGTGATGACTTGATGTGACATGACACCTCAACACACCAGGACACCCCAAGAGTTGAGCAGGTATAGAGCGGCTTCATGGCAGGTTGAGTGACTATCTTATATCAAATCGATAAGGGATTGGAACCGGATGTAGCAATGCCAAAGGCTATAGCGGCATATAATCATGGAGTACACTTATATCGTTACGTGATTTTCACCATTTGAGATCCTTTTTGGGCTTCAAGGACATCGGCGGGACTATAAGAGCACGGCAGAAGACGGAGAGGAAACACACAACAACCATGTTGCGCGAAGAAAGTTATGGAAAAAAGGCCCGGGGAAGAATAGAAAAGGAAAAGTCGTTGAGGGTAGCTCGGGAAAATTTAAAGGTCACAGATGGGATGGGAGTAATCAAAATCGGGACGATCATATATAGAAAGTTGGGATCTAACAGGGGTAAAGAGATACAGCGATACGAGGGTCCATTCAGGGTGATAATTATAAGGGAACACAATATTGTAACAATAGAAAGTATCAGAGAACTCAAAAAGAGGAAAACTGTTCGAAAACTGAAGAATTAAAACTCCCGACAATGACAATATAAGACTGAAGTGTTCTTATATTGTTAGATTATAGAAAATTTAGTTATTAATTCTATTTATTGTTTTTAGTTTTAAGATTGTTATTAATTTTTGTAAATATTGTCTTTTTCATTCCATGTTTTTGAATTTTGTAAATATTTTCTTTTTCATTCTGACTTGTTACTGTATACATTTTTTCAAAATTTTATTCTTAAGTTTAAATTATGTATTTAGCATTTATTTAACGGAGGTTGTAGGTTTTTACAGTGATATGTGTATAGGAATTTTTTTTATTGTAAATAGCTTGTCTTTATTACTTTTTTTTTTCTATGTTATTATATTGCATAGTATTAGTTTACGAGGATTATTCGTAAACTGGTGGGGCGGAGTTACGGTCTGAGCCAGCTGTTACTTTGATATCAGCTGACTGAGGAGATCAGCTGATCGAATGTATGTTAAGAGATGTATCGAACCCAATAAAG
>NW_027106350.1:133269-141228 GCF_000696795.3 Halyomorpha halys | reverse complement strand
ATATAATGTTTTCCATATTTTCTAGACTTTTGAACATTTCAAAATGAAATTGATTGAAGTCCTAATCATGCTAAATAAAGTTTCTTATGTTATTGAAAATGAAGCCTCTTTAAGCAGTTCTCCAACGCACTTACGGCTGGATTATCCAAAGCAATGTGGTATTGAATCAAGAATTTTCGTGGAAAATCTGATTTAAAAGTGAATATTTAAGGGAAATTCGTTCGATCCAACGTGTCTGGAAGACAGCAATGGCTAGAAATCTTAAACGGTTTTTGACGATTGAGTACAAACGGTGCTAAATATGGTACCAATTTTAAGGACGAAATTGTTTAAAAATTCAATTTCAGATAAGAATTCGCTATGATAGCTGAAAAAAAATTCTTCAAACATAAACAAAACAGGCACTTGGGTCTTCACTGCGAATCGTGAATATTCAGGTTATGATATTTACGGGAAGTTGGATCTTGAAACAATTAGGTTTTTTCCTCGCCCAAATCCTCACAATCATAAAACGCTATATGAAGTTTTTAGGAATTCATGTCTTAGGCTTGGTGAGATAGTAAAACTTACTGATTTAACTTATATTATTAATGATTATATTCTTTAAAAGAATTCCTTTCAGTTAGAAGCTCGGGAGTTAAGTGCTCTGGACGAAGCAAACTTCACTATCAAAAGAAACTTAATTTTAATTTAACATATTTCACTTAGAAAATCTCAAAGCATTGAATATCCTGCATAATACGTAAAATGATCTCTTACTTGGAACTAATTTCGGTTGCTTAATTGGGAAAGCCTTCCTGAACATTCCACTGGACAATGAGGTCTGGAAAGGACTGGTGGGACTGGGAGGTCGATTATTGTATTCAAAATGTTGCATAGACCACTTTTTTATCTTACGATATGCAATTTCTGGAAGTGTTTCAGATAGAGATAAATCAGTAGACTCGGGTTCCAAGGAAGCTCCAGAACTTGTTTCAGAATTTAATTCGGAATTCGATGAATTATTGACCTCATCTGTAATAAAACACAAGTTTCTTACATTCATTTTGGCATCTAATGTAGGAATTAAAGATATTAGTTAAACACAGTTTCCTACTTGGAAATAATTCTTCTTCAGAAGTTCCGTTTGAATAAAATGGCGTAGGTATTTTTTGTCTTGTGAAGAGTAAGGTCTGGACAGGACTGATGAAGCTAGATGAACTGGATTCAGTAACATTAAATTCCATAATCCGACGTGCTATAGATAACTCCCTTGGTTTAGGGAAACTGGTTCTTGAAAGTGTTTCAGGTTGAGAATAGGCTATTGGCTGGTTTGTCAATGAAGATAATCGTATTCCAGAAGGTAATTCCGGTTTCAAAGGAGTTGATAAATCGAGATTAGATGATGACTCGGCTGCAATTGAAGGTAATGCGCTTAAAGTAAAGATCTTCATTGGCTCTGTTTTTTTAGTTAGAATAAATTTACTTAAGGCTTTGAAATCTTTATCATCGAATGCCAACCACTGTGGCCTAATTTCTTCATCACTAATGAATTCATTTGTTGTATTAGTGTTGGATATATTTTGAATATTTATTTCTTTAAAGTTAATACCACTGAATTTACCTTTGATTGGTTTTTCCCACTTTCCCCAACTCTTATTTTTTTCCCAAGTTATTTTTTGTATTTGGTCCGGAGTAATTAACATAAAGTCATCCCACAGTGAAACGTCAAACTTTTGCGGGCCTTCTTCGGACTTGATTATAAGTTTTTCGGTTATCAGATCCTCTAAAGGGGGGAATGTCATGTTAGTCTCATTCATGTAATTTTTTCCTATTTTGTGTAATTCCCTATTTGTTGTAAATTCATCGTTATAACTGGCGTATGGTGTATGTTGGACACCTAACACTATTATATGTTTTTTTACTTCATCATTTTCTTTCATCGATACGTCTTCTTGGGAATTGGAATAATGTATAATAGCCAACGTTGGAAGAGTTAACGGTTTATTTTCTTCTATATTGTTTTTGTTGTGCTGAAACAAAACTGTATATTATGCAATATAATCATTCATATATAATCTAATCAATTTACATGTATAACTGTCAAATATCAAACTGATTAAGATACATTAGTAGTCAACTTAGTAAAAATATATATACTTTGGCTCCACCACTGTATTTCTGATGCAATTTGAAAGAGCATCTATGTAGTTATTATATTATAAAATTATGTATACTTAATGAAACCTTAGTCATATCTTCATATTTGTTTTAAAAACATCTAGAGTTCATACAATTTTAGGGAGGAGGGGGGGCCCCTGGGGGGGTCGAAATAAGGGTTTTATTTGAAATCTTTCACTATATAATAGTTTTAAGAAATAGTTGAAACCTTTTACTCAAAGGGATTATTTTTAGTCAAAATTGTATCAAAAAATCTTATATTTCCATATATTGACAAATACAAAATGTTGATTTTGAAATAAAAGCATTTCTAGCAAAGGTAGCCATAGATAAAATTGAGTATTACAAAATGCGGAGTGAAACTTATTTTTTTCACCGTTTATTCCAGTAACATGATCGATCATTCCTATAATCAAAATCCATATACTATCCTACCTACGATTAAACAAAAAAGGAGCTTTGCAAAAAAAAAAAAGTGAAAAGAAAGAGAGTTGCAAATATTTTTCCAAACAAATTGATTAAAGGCAACTTCTCAAAACTAAATACGAATCTGTTGTGCTCGATTTGCCGCCACAATCAAAATCTCCAAATTTCCCAACACCCTGTTTCCTTGAAATTCATCCTCTCTCAGAAGATATTTGGAAAATAAATCTTTCCAAATAGCGATTGAATATAATAATTACCAGAACTAAAATGTTTCACCACAACTCTCGCTGTTTGAAGTAAGCTCTCAAATCTTAATCTTTTTTGTGTTTTCAAAGTATTGCAGTAAGCGACAACACCTCTCTACAATCATAATGACAAATTCCCTTGCCGTAGCTTAATAATTTATTTATTTCTACTTAAATTACACACTATTGTGATTGTTTTGTGCAGTTCACATTAAATCAACCTCAACTTTTAAGATATTGACTAAATAGTCATAGTTCAGTAGGACACCAGACTATATTGCCTATTTTTGATTTTTTGACTATCACTGTTGTCCAATCGTGCTTGGCTTGTCCCTAAATACGGGCAAAAAGGCAAAGCGTAAAAGGTTATGCTCTCGTAACTCAATTAAAATAATTCCTGTCTCTAACAACCAGGTTGTGTCCAATCTAAATTTTTGCCCATAATTTCTTTAATTGTTCCGGTCAACTTAATCCTAAGTATTGGATTCCAAACAGAAACGTATTGTTGAATCTTGCATTTTCTGGGTATGTACATCCTAATCTAAATTAATAAACCTTACTTTTGTGTGTTATAAGTTATGTTCGAAGCTGGAATGTAATAAATATCTGAAAAAATTTGTTTAATGCATAAAAGAGGTTAAGTCTAAAAACTTTAAATTGTAATAAACAGTCTACACTACAGTGTAAACTAGTTAATGAACTTGAAAGATCAGGCTGTGCAAAGGCCTACATTTAAAATTTGTTTTATAATTAACCCCTTTAACGCAGCAAACATCGGTGTATTTAATTATATTAAAAAGTTTACCTTAGCCTCTTTAGTTGTTTGCTCCCGTACTGCTAACTCGTATAAGTCGTCAGTTTGGTACCAATCGAAATCTTCCTCTTCTTTAAAAATCTTTGAAGGTTTTTGGAGAGGCTTATATTCATAATCTGGCAAAAGTGGTTTGAATTTTTTTAAGCTTTTTGCATCTAAATCCTTGGATGGGTGACCAACCACTATTTCAGATATGTCAGGATTTACAAATACAGTCTTTTCGGAGTGGTATTCAGGTGCGATCACTGACTCAAATATATATCCTGATCTCTTTATTTTATTTTTTGTTGGCTGTGATACAATCGCCATTCCGAGTTTCGAAGCTACGTTGGAACTTCTCCAGTACTTCGATTCAATTTGAGTTGTTAGATCACTGAATTCTTGTTTTATATTTTCACACTTAGCTTTCATCCTAGGTGGCGCAATATGTGATTTGAACATTTGGATTTTCCGCATTGATTCTGTTGAGATGTACTTATGTTCCTGTAGGTATTAAAAACAAATTAATATATTTTTCAATATAATTCTTGTTTGACAAAGAAATTCTATTTGAAGTATTTCCATAATTCAGCAGCTAATAGAAAGACTTGATTTTTCATTTAAAATATTCATTTTTGGTATATTTATTCCCTAAGAACTTAAACTATAAATTTATTCTATGGACGACGTTTAGGACTATCATTCATTTTGAAAATCTTTGTTAACCACTGCTTGTAATTTTGAATTTATTTGTTTTATTTAACTAGTTACAATAAAAAACAAAAACAAAAAAAAACTGACTTTTTTCTAAATATTAGTACAGTATCTCTTTTTCACTAATATTAAACAAATGTTGATATTTGGAGACCTATCTTTTTACTCATCTATTGAAGGATATTGTTTATTTTTACTATTAACGAAGAAAAAATACGAAGTAATAATCAGTAAAAATATTTATTTTTTTGAGACTAGTAAAAGTAAATTAAATTACTACAATAGATTATAAAGAAATCTGTTAAATATGGGCAATAGTCTGAAGTGTCAATCACACTAGAAATTTAGAAGTTAATAAGGATATTTGCTATCAGAACGGAATGTGTGGATTTTAAAGAAATAATTATACGTCATTATGGTATTAGTAATATTAATTCTGTTTGTTGAACATTTTGTTATACTACTTTCAAACTAATTTATAAACTCTTTATTCATGGTAGTGCGACAAAATTTTTAATTAAAGATATAAATACTAAATAAAATAGTTTAAAAATGTAGGTAAATCTATTATATTATATTAGACATGGCGTGAATAGACTGAGACTTCTTTAGTAATTAATGTGGGACTATAAAATTTAGAATTAATATGACCTTGATCAGCCACTATCGTATAGTAGCATATAGCTGTTAGCCAAAACATTTGAGATTTAAAATAAATTAATAAAAAATGTCGGGACAAAATTTATCTATTTCGGTATAATTTATACTTATTTATTGTCAAAACTACAAATTGCAATTACAACTCAATCGAATGGAAAAATTCCAAAATCAAAATATCGCATGATGTTAGACTCTTATTTGATTTTATAGTAAAAGTTTATAGAAATATTTCTAGATCAGATGTGAATTATCATATGTTAAGGTAGTGAAAATTTCTTACGGGGTACCTTATTTGGCATTCTATCTTGAATTGGAAATTCTAAATTATCTCCGAGTGTTTCATGCGCTGTAATGACCATCCGGGAGTCTCCGAAAGAACTCGTACTCTTTATTAAACTACTCGGCAGCATCTGATTCAACATGACTCCTGTATATGGGATTGCAAAAGATCTTTTTTTCCGACGTTTCCTGACGAAGGTATAATGTTTTGTTCTGCTTACCTTATACGACTTCGATGAAGTTGTATCTTTTTGCGCAATTGGTAGGAATAGTTCTTTTTCTGATTTTGATGTAGGTACGGAGTTTTTTCGGTACGATCTGTGGTGCATAATGGGGTCTAAGAAAGGTTTATATTTACTCATGGATGCAATTGATTTTGGAAATAGTTTTGATGGCGTGGCCTCACTCCAGTGGCTTGTTTTTTTGTTTTCGGAAGAGTTAGACGAATTATGTGTCTTCTTTTCAAATACTGAGTCAACATTTTCTTGATTTCTTGAGTTTTTACCAGTCAGTAAATGCAATGTAGAATACACCTGAACAGGTTTCACACATCCATCATCGTTACTCTCAGATGGGATTGAATGAAAAGTACTTTTTTTCTGTTCGAATTCGAAAATCGTACTTTTTAAAACCAGGTCCCTTATATCTTCCGCAACCACGATTACCTTTGTGTTCGCCAACGCTAATAAGAACCGAATTATTGACATATCAACTACCGACCTCAAGAAAAAGCATATGATTTTGATATTTTTAAGTAGATAATTTAGTTAGTAATTTTTTATAAGAATACATAACATAGCTCTTACAAATAACATTGGATTTTAAAATAATCTTATTGAAAAATTAATTAACATGCTTATATATTTTCAGGGTTGCTTTAGAATCTGGTCTATATTTCAATTTCGGTACAAAAGTTTTTGGAATTAAAAAACAATTGATAACTTTATCAGATGAATTCCTGCTTCCAGATGTAACAGTCAAAAAATTAGTAACAGCAAAGACCAAAAAAAACATAAAGTGTATATTTATAATATGCATAAATTTCTGGGCTTTCCGAAAATAGGCTTAGATGAATAGAAAAAAAAAAACAAGCGAAAATACTTAATTTCAAATAAATATGGCGACTTATATTTGAAACAAAATGTAGACCCTGATGATACTTATTGATTATAGCATCGCTGCTTCTTAATTGATTAATTAATTTATTAGTAAAAATAATAAAAACACACGTGTACATGTAAAAAAAACTATTTATTTATTCATATTATACCAAGAATCTTTTACATCTAATAAAATTTGAGAAAATGTATTTTTTTCCTTGAGTTGAGTGCACCACATGAATTCGGATAAATAAGATTCATTTCATGGTCTTTTAAACATACCTTCACTCTTGGTAATAATTCTTTATCCTGAAGGAACGCCATTGCCATTTTCTCATCATTAATAACGAAAAAAAAAACTTTTAAATGTGTACATTATAAGGCTACTTTTTAAAATGAATATCAATAGTTGTCAATAACAACAAAATTAACATATGTTTTAATATCAAGTTAATTATTATTATAATGGCGTTGCTATAATTACCGAGTATTTAACAATTATCTAAGATGAGTTTTCCTGTTGATAAAGGGAGGGGATAGGTGCACTATTGGCAAACGTTCTCCCGCCAACCCTAACTCCAAATCCTATACTGCATGCTACGTACTATTCTGGATAGTCAGAAGTGGTTGTTGGAATAGACTTACTCAGTTGACAAGACTACTTTTTCTAACCTTCCATTTCTTCTTTAAGAACTATTTCTGCAACTTAGAAATTCCCCCCACCAATTTTTCAAAATTATTTTTCATATCGCAAGATCATAGGTTTACCATATCAAGTAAACTGGATTGAGGGAAAATTATTCATTCTCAAATCAAAACCGTAATTATGAACGTATTTCAATTCATGAGGTTGAGAGTGATCCAATCCATGTTTCCTCTGTTATGAAAAAGCCATAAATTACTGGATTCATCATGAGTTAATCTTATTATAGGAGCAAATATAGTGCATTTTAAAAAATTAAAAATTAGAAAATTGTTGCACTTACTGTTTCACAACAAATCTAATAGTAAAATGAGGCATTTTTTTCGTCGAAAATAATGATTATAAAACCTCAAAAATAACTTTTTGATAGGTAATGCTTTATTAAATAGCATAACAATGACAATTGTTATTTTTAATCCAATGCTGTTACGGATAACTGATAAAATCCTAAATTAGACAGAATAAATTGTGATTGGTTGCTAGGCGAATTTTATCATCGCAGTCATAGTGATTTATATAATTTTAAGTATTTTCGGTGTAGTTATGGCAATCATATGTTTTTTAAAAAATATAAATGAACTTTGTATATTATATACAGCTATGTTATATTACTGTTGTATGGTTATTAAAAAAAAGTGTGATCATTGTTGTGGAGTCGCAGGTGACTAGTTTGGATTAAATCCTCACAGTTTCTCAAATGTTACATGGTGATTGTTCAGTTTATGTTTATACCTAGTGGAGTATTGTCGGGTGTTCCGAGGTCCTGAGAATTAATCGTCAAGCGCTCAAGAACAGATAAGAGACACCTTTCATTTATTTTATTTTTATTACAATTAATTGATATTTTAAGTTACATTACAAGGTATTTTTCTTTTATAC
>NW_027106350.1:127836-132674 GCF_000696795.3 Halyomorpha halys | reverse complement strand
TGCAGTCAAAATATAATACAAATAAGTTGAAGTAGCTTATTTAATCGTGCCTACGTTTCGGCCTTTTATATTTTATTTTTTATTATCTCTATTTATTGGATGTTATCTTGTTCTGTTCTTAGCCCTGATGAAGGCCAGAAATTCTGGCCTTTATATTTTGACCGCACCCCCCAACCATATTCTCCTCGTAGAAGTCATCCATGGTCAACTATCTCTCATGATTGATTGATAATCTAGTCGCTCATTTTTTGTTTGTATTTTTTTATATCTATTGGTATGTACTTATATTAATTTCTCCAATTTTTTTATGTTCTTATAATGTCTATATAGGTACTAAACCACCTTGGAATGTTATATATGCTTAAACAAACAAAAAAAAAGAAACATAATACTAAAGAAAAGTTTGAATGTTAGAATTTAATTGTTTAAATTTTTATTTTATTTTAATGCATAAACTTCTAAAGCAATCATTCTTTAAATTCATAATTTATGAATGTAAAATTTACAATTCCATTGTATTTTCTGAATTTTCTATTGTACCAATTTATTAATACATAAATTTGAATTAAATTTTTAAAAAATTATCTTTATAGTAATGAATCGATATGAATGAAATTCATTTGATGTTATTACGCTTAATCATTGATAATTCATCAATAATTTTATGTTCATATTTCTTTTCTTTATGAATAAATTAGTATATGTTCATATCTCTTTTATAGCATTTTCTTTTAATAATTTAGTATTCGTTCTCATGATGAAAAAAAATGTTGTAAAATATATAATATTAATTAATTAATTTTATCTTAGTTTTATAATTATTTTATAAAAAATTATTTATTTATTTCAGTTTCATCGTTTTAAAAGTTTTTTTAAATACTGTAAGTTTTTTACTTGATAAGTTTTCATTAATATAATGAGTTGCAGTGAAATAAATCTTCCTTGTTAAAATTCTTTATTTTAATGATTCATTAACAACGTTTCGGGGCTTTTTCCACATCATCAGGTATTTGCTATATTGTCATGTTGCTGTATAATTCGAAGATTGTGCAAGAATTTGCTTTCAATATTATTCATACGGTCTTCACTCAAAACCATATTTCTATCTTTTTAATGTTCTAGGTTCTTTATTGAATATAATATCTAATAATAATTCATTAATTTTATTTTAGTTTTATTGTCATTTTATAAAGTTTTATATATTTATTTCAGCTTTATTATTTTTAACCTTTTTTTTTATTTCCTAAAAAGTTGGGATTTGACAGTTACATAGTTTCTGATCATTGCTGACTTAATTAATGTAGTTTTTATGGCATCCTAATTTTTCTAATTTTTTTTTGCAACGATCTCTGTTTATTTATTATTATAGAATGTTTTTTAAGAACATTAGCTCATAATTTTACTAGAAAAATATAATACCACTAAAAGCAGAAAATATGATAAGAAAATAGATATCAACCAACGACAGCCAAAAGATTATTATTTATTATTTACATAAATAATGATAATAAGATAACCTCCGTGAGAAACAGTTCTCCCCTGCGAGAACTCTGGCTTTAGTCTGATTATTGTCTATAATTGGAATAATTCGAAATATAAGCTATATAATGTTCATTCTTATAAACAAGATAATACTATCAAGAAGTTCAAAACACTCATTGGTAAAGCTGCACTTACTTTATAATTATTATCTTTAAGTAATAGTTTGAGTTATTAGAAATTACAATGCCCCTCTGGAAAATATCGCTTCAGTTTTACAGTTAACATTTAGCTATCCGTAAACTTATATTAACCCTGAACTGTACTGGCTGAGACCAGACAGTACAAGACCCTTAAAGGAGGAAATCCTTTAGATGGAGATTAATATAATAAAAACTATGTATTATCACTGATCAAAATTGATAAGCCTAACTGAGTTAGCATCTTCCCGTCCCCTTTACACGCTACACTATCCTTTACACTATCCCTGATGAAGACCTGAAACTCAGGTCGAAACGTCTGCATAAAATAAATAAATATTGTTTTGTTTATTTATGTTGTTCTTTACTGACCGCAGCCCCCGACAAACTTCTTCAAGCGTTTGGATATTTAACTGTTCCGAGAAAAACTTTTGGTTCATGAAAAAATATATCTCCGGGACTATTAGACATACAGATGTCTACTAGCACTCAAGTTAAATGCATTGTAAAGTAGTTTATGACGTTTATCTAAATATGATGTATGAACTGTAGTTTTGATAATATTTGACAAACTACTGATTGTTCAGTGCATTTTTTATGAAATGTTGCTTTTTAAAATGCTTTTCCTCGAGAACTATTTTAACTATTTAATGAAAACATTTTTATTAGGGCTCATATTTTAGCTAATTTACTCTTCTTTTAATTATCTTCTATTGTTGGTTGTTCTTCTATTCTTGTTTTTCTAGTATCGTTGATAACTCTAAAGATATGGAGATCCGAAACAAAAATTAATTCTTTTTAACGTTTTGATATAACCGCCATTCTGTATCCCCCGTACATATACTTTGCAAACTTATCAATTTTGATTAGTAATTAAATATAGTTTACATTAAGGTAATCAAAAATTCAGGTGAAATAAATGTGTTTTTTTCACCCCGGCTCTTGTACTAACTAAAATGTTTAAGGTGGGCTAAGAATTTTCGGAACTCACGGTGTGAATAAATTGAAACATGGGAATAAGAAATCGTTACTGCACTATTTTTTCAATATTTCAGCACAAATTATCCAAAAAAATTTTGGAATATCACTGTGTAATATGTTTAATAAAATCAGTAAGTAAAATATTGTTATACTCGTATAAGTACAGGTGGACAGACTAAACCCAACCATTTTCAGTATCTTGAGCTCAACTTGTTTCGAAATATTTACAACATCTAATTAAATAATTTGAGCCATCGAAAATAAAAATCGGCCAAGCCGTTCGCACAATTGGTGGTCAAATTACAATAAATATCTAAACACTTTGTTTACACTATTCGTCCGTAATAGAGTAAAATTATCAAGAAAATGAAGAATTGAGCCCGTGGATTATCCGAAACTGAACATTTATGAACAAATTTGTTAATGAATTTAGAATAATTGGTCGATAGATTCAATGATGTGGTTGATCTGGTGACAAAAGAAAATGGCTCTCCCATCCATCTGTTGCTTCTTCTAACCACAGAGAGCGCTGGAGAAGGTAAGATTTGGATATTGGCCACATGGGGCGCTAGTGCTGCCTACATTATGAGATATCCTCCTATATAGACTTTCGGTTACCTTAGGTTACCCGAAACTAACCACCCACCTAAATCGTTCCGGGTGATTTATTTGGTGATGTGCTGTGCAGGCGACTGCAAATAGACTGAAATTTACACACAGAGAGATAAAAAAAATACCACTGAAGGTCATACCTATGCACAAAGTTTTAAATAATAAGGAAAATGTAGCAACTTCATTGAAAACACTTGCATGTTGATATGATTGATTTAATGATAAATAAAGAAATATGAATGGAAAAAAAAATCCTGAAGAGAGATTATGACTGGATGTTAGACTCTCTTGTCTCAATATTCTATTGAGTTGTTAGTGGAATTCTGATAGATGTGACGCTCTTCGTCGAAAGTACTCCTGATGGGGGATGCGGAAAACTATTTAGAAACCATTGGGAAATGCGACGTATGCCTGAACACCAAGTTTTATAGACACCCACCCAAGGTAGCGCAAGAGGAAACACCCACCGCGAACACACCACTCGCAGACTTGCATCTCGACACCTTAACCTGGAGAGGCTACAAGTGGGTTACGGTGTTCGATCTTTTCAGTAAAGTGGCCATATCACACCTGATTCAAGAGAAATCAGCGGAGGCTGTGCTGGGAGCTCTGCGTGTATGGTTCCAGTTTTACGGAATCCCGGAACGGATCTCGTCGGACGCAAGCCGGGAGTATGATAATGCCAACGTTAGGGAAGAAACGAAGGCCCTTGAGGTTAGAGAAGGAAAAGTCCAAACGCGGGGTTACGGGACATAGCGGGGAACATTTACATTGGGACCATTGTGTACCGTAGAGTGAGCTCCAACAGGGGTAAGGAGCCTCAAAGATATGAGAGTCCATTCAGAGTGATTACAATTAGAGAGCACAATATTGTAACTATAGAGAGCATTAAAGAACCCAAGAAACGAAGGACGGTTCATGCAGAAGAATTCAAGTTTCCCATGTCAGACAATCACTGAAATCTGGAGTTTTCTCATCTCTGTAAAGGCAAAAGTTTTCTTTTTCTTGTATTTTTTTTTTCTTTTCAGCTTTTTGTCTCTTTCTGTAAAATATAAGCATTGTCACAATGTCTATTGTACATAACGTTGATGTATACAGTTGTAAAGATTTACATATGTAGAAGATATAAGTGTTTTATGAAGTTTATGGTGAGGAGAACAGGAGTGAGCGTTATTTTTATTTTCTTTGTGCAGTGAGTGCACAATAATTTTAGGTTATAAAAAGTGTATTTTCTTTTTCTTTTTTTTTCTGTACATAGGTTAGTTTTTCTTTATTTTTTTGTGTTTATATTATTGGAGTTTATGAGGCATGTGCATAAACTGGTGGGGGGGGGGAAGTTATGATAGAACAAGGCCTCTAACCTTAATGTGAATAAGCACTAATAATGCATATAGGAGCATTTCAGAGAGAATAAAGGCATTATCATTCTAGTGAGCGTGCGTTATAATTCTGTTCCCTTTTTCCTTTTTTTTTTAAATACATTCAGTAAGTTATAATATATATATATATATAAGTTATGAACAGAGCATAGGTATTATGAGTCTTAATACCTAAACTCCCCATGTA
>NW_027106350.1:125841-127786 GCF_000696795.3 Halyomorpha halys | reverse complement strand
ATTTATATGTGTGAGAGGCAACAGCTGGAATTTTTAACTTAAAGTATGTTCTTTTCTCGGCATACCAAAGGAGCCGCCGGGCCTCGTCAGAGACACGCAAAACATTAAAAGTAATGTATAGAGATATGTAGATACCAGATGTGGCCAGGAGCATGCACCCTCGGAACGGTCAATCGCGTAGGTAGGTGCCTAAACAGCCCTTATCTCACACCTGGGGGCCATAAAAATCTCGGGAAAATGCAACGACCTCTGTCCAAGACGGAAGCCGCCTTAATTTGAAGATGAGGGGGAGGAAAAAGACCGACTTTTGGCGAAGGTCATTGGACCTTCCCATCCCTTTTGAAGGGTAAGTAAAAGAGTGGGAGCATAGAAGGGCCAATGAGATGAACGGAGATCGGATGTGGGGAGAAATTAGAAGTAGAGGGGAGAGAAGAAGTAAAAAGAGCAGGAGAGGAGAGGAAGACACACAGTCTGGGAAGAGGAGAGTCCGTGAGGAGAGGGCTGGAAGACCGTTGAAGGAGAGTTGGCGACAATCCTTGAAGAGGCAAGAGTCTTTGCTGGGAAGAGAGTTGGCAGACAGTTCCGCAGGAAACGGTTGAGGGCATAGAAAGGACGGTGGAGAGCGGCTGACCAGTTAGAGGCCAGAGGAGGAAGTCACCGCGCAGGGATTCAGCAGCGGCCGCCAGCAAAAGGCGGAATGACGCGGGACTCAAGATCCGCTCCGTTACTACAGCTAAGCTTGACAAACGCATTAAAACAAGTAAGACCTTTTCCGTTGTAATAATAGTATTGATAACTTAGAGAGTATAAAGAACAAACAGATCCCCAACTGGTACTTCTCAATTCATAATATAATAATTAAAGTATAAGGAAACAGATCTACCATATTCTCTCATTACATTATTCTTGCTAATGTATATATAATTGTAAATATAAAATATATAACAAAGAGTTTACTTTATAATTAAGAATCCCTGCATGCCACCTCGTAATAATAATAGCATAGTAAATTTGGAAACACGATATCGTTGGAGAAGGTGATTAATTATAGATATTCATATCTAGCATACCATGGCGATGGGTCTATGGTATCTAGTGTTTGAATTAAATATAGCGCATATTTTTTTATATGGTTCCCATCAGGAACCGATAGAGATATATAATATAAATTTATAAATACATAGAATATAAATATAAATATATAATGTAAATACAAGAATATATGAATAAGTTAAATATAATATGTGTACGGGGATCCCCTAATCGGGCTTAGAACACTCGAAGCCATTGAAAAACACAAATAAGTAAAAACTTACTTATTAGTGCCAATGTTTTGGCCAGAATTTCAGGCCTTCATCGGGGCTATGAAAAAAAAAAAAAGATAACCACAATGACTGAATTTAATTACTTGTAAAAAACGTAAAAAAAAAATGATAACATATCACGTAGGTACAGAAGATGTATTGAAAAACACACATTGTGTTATATTACATGAATATTGAAACTATATATAATAAAATAGAAGAAAAGTAATAGCTACGAGCAGTAGATAATATAAATAGAACTCTACTCTTAACTTATATATATTTTGTTATTCTATTTACAGATAAAATTAATTACATATACGTTTTTGTTTATATTTTTATATTACTTCAATGTTTAAATAATTTTTAATTTTGTGTTTGTAGTTACGTAGTTGATTCTCATATTTATATTTATTTTTTAATTTTTAATTTTAATATTTCCCAAACCTCAAAAGCCGCCTGAATACCCATCCTCCTACCGTCCTATCGCTTTGTTACCTATCTTGGGCAAAATCCTTGAGAAACTCATCTTAAGACGCCTGTACCCTATCCTTGATTCCAATCACATAATCCCAGATCACCAGTTTGGTTTCCGAACATCACACTCCACTATCCAGCAATGCCATCGTGTGGTTGATGTT
>NW_027106350.1:118828-124861 GCF_000696795.3 Halyomorpha halys | reverse complement strand
TTTTATCATGTCACTATGTCACCTACAGCAAATTTACTTGTTGTATATATGTGTATACAGTTGTAAATATCAATAAATAAATTATTAAAAAAAAAAAAAATTTTTAATATTACTTGTTCCAGTATTTTATCATGTATATTTTCAATATTCTCGTAATATTACATTTTGGATTTCTTAAATAGTTCTATGTACCTAACTAGATCTGTTATCTTCTTATGTTTCTTTTTTTCTACTATAAATTTAATTAATCATCATGGTTGTTATTTTCTCCTCATGAAACTTCTAACAATTCGAGGAGAAATTTTTAACCCATTATATAAGTAACATGTAAATTAGACAAACTGACCTGCAAAAAAATAATCCACTTTTTCAAAGAGAACACTAGAACTACGGTGGTTGTAAAAAATTGGTTGCTTTGCATTGTTAAAAAAAATGATTAACTTAAACAAAATATTTTTGGAAGATCGTTAGTAGACTGTATAGGATGATTTCAGGAAGATGGTCCATCGAAACTAACAACTTGTTTTTGTATCTTGTTCCCATTCAGCCCTCCAAAGTGGCCCGAAACTGCCTTTGCTAATAAATAGTTTGCGATATTTATATTTTTTTACTCCCATTCGGACCATCTTCGGGATAATAAAAAATTAAGTAATGGACAGATTAAGGTATAACTTGGAAAATCGTAGTTTTAGAAGAAAATCTAGTGCAAACCTTTATCACTAAAATCTGTTACAAGTTGTTTAGCTCCATATCAAGTACCGCACCAATTAATTTATAAATTAATATGAAACAGTATATCATAACATATTTTATTTCTTACGATACATAGCTGTCACCAGCAGTAGATCCAATGAATCATCCTTAAGCAACCAATGAAAAGAAGGAGTCTAGCCGATGGTATGGTTGGTCGTTCACTGGATTCCATCAGCTTGGCGCACACGGCCTTTTTTCTTCGTGCATCTGCCTTCGGAAAATTTGTACTAATATCGTAATATTCATCAAAAGGTTTATTATCTGACTTATCTATGATTGAATCATAGTCAGGACGGATTAGGAACCCATATCCATAGTCGGCATAGGAGTCATCTGATATTGTTTGATAATCGTATTCATAATATGGAGGCATTTCAGTTTTATGGTTACTGCTGTATTTTTCTGGGCGTATCTAAAAAATTATACATTTTGGGACACGATAAAATAAAAGATATAATTTAGTGTAAATCCATTTATTGATTAACAAAATCTTAATAATTATCAATAAAAAATACTAACCAATAAATACAATAAAATAATAAACTTGTGAAAATAAGATAATGATCCAATCTTGGTACGAGTTGAAAACGAATCACATGTTGAAAAATGGTTTTAGTGCAAATGTGGGGGAACCCTCTAGTCAAAAGCGTCGTGGGTTTCAATCCTCGGGCGGATTATAATTTTATTAGTGGTGGACCTACATAATAAATCTCGACCTTCCCACTCTGACTAGAATAGGTTGGTAAATATTAGTAAATAACCATGTCAGAAAAAAATGACCAGATTATACAAGATTATAGAAAACAGAAGACATAACTTGTAAAATCGAATTTTCATAATAAATAAAGTTACAATAAAGGAAACCTATCCTTTAAATCCCAAATAAAACACACCAACGTATAATAAATTTAATTATCTTATATAGCTATGAAACAGTATCTTTATCGAAACTTAGTATAAAAACTGAGAAAAACGTTTAGCTCAAGATTGATACATATACAGTTTTAATTCTGATCATACAAGAAGGTTCATGAAAGAAGATGTGGAAACAACTGTAAGGTTTATCATCTTACTGATAATTTTAGTTACGAATTATCTTTATCCCAGGAGCACTATAAGAAGGATCACCTATGGCCTATACCTGATCACCTACGCTTTTGATCTGCACAAGAAGAAGGGACACCGATTCCTACCATTGCATTCAGGAGTACTTCATCCTATTCTAAATAGTTGCTCTCGGTTGGACCATAATATTTTCTCCAAAATTGAAACTTTTTTTTCAAACAAATACTCAGTTGTAATAATTATTATTCTATAATCTTACCTTAGGACTGTTCGTTGCGAGGGTCTGGGATTCTGCTGCACAAGTGCACTTTGTACTTCTTGAGTGCTTTGCCGACTTAGAAAAAGATGTGGACGCAGATGTCGAAGCACTGGTCTGTCTCTCACTGATTAGTTCGGGCTGAGAAAACTCACTATAGTCGATGAACATGTCAGGAAAAATATCCTTCCTTCTGTTATAAGTACCCCTGGTACTAGATTTCTCAGTTTTGGTACTTGTTCCATCAGTTTCTATATCAGTTACGTCAGTTTCTATATCAGCTACGTCGGTTTCTATATCAGTTACATCAATTTCTATATCAGATACGTCAGTTACGTCGGTTTCTATATCAGTTACGTATGTTTCTATATCAGTTACGGCGGTTTCTATATCAGTTAGGTCGTTTTCTATATCAGTTACGTCTTTTTCAATATCAGTTAGATCAGTTTCTATATCAATTATGTAATTTGCGTCAGTTTCTATCTCAGTTACGTCTGTTTCTATATAAGCTACGTCTTTTTCTATATTAGTTACGTCAGTTTCTATATCAGTTACATCAGTTTCTATATCAGTTACGTCAGTTTCTATATCAGTTAAGTCTGTTTCTATATCAGTTACGTCTTTTTCTATATCAGTTACATCAATTTCTATATCAGATACGTCAGTTAGGTCGTTTTCTATATCAGTTACGTCTTTTTCAATATCAGTTAGATCAGTTTCTATATCAATTATGTAAGTTGCGTCAGTTTCTATCTCAGTTACGTCTGTTTCTATATCAGTTACGTCTTTTTCTATATCAGTTTCGTCAGTTTCTATATCAGTTACGTCTTTTTCTATATCTGTTGCGTCAGTTTCTATCTCTGTTACGTCATTTTCTATATCAGTTACGTCAGTTTCTATATCAGTTACGTCAGTTTCTATATCAGTTACGTCTTTTTCTATATCAGTTTCGTCAGTTTCTATCGTCAGTTTCTATATCAGTTACGTCTTTTTCTATATCTGTTGCGTCAGTTTCTATCTCTGTTACGTCATTTTCTATATCAGTTACGTCAGTTCCTATTTCAGTGACATCAATTACTGTACTAGTTCCGCGAGTTACTGTGCTAGTTCTATCCAATTTAGTAGTTCTGGATGAATAAGTAGAATTAATCGTTGATGTCAACTGTTGTTCAGGAGTTGTTCTTTCCCGGTCCGTTGTTGTCTTACTGTTTGTACTTTCCCCCTCGGCTTCCAAATTTGACTCGCTACTCTGTTGGGGTGTCATTGTAGTTGAAGTGAGGTCTTTAGGATCGAGTACTTTCGATAACGGCCGCACTAGTTCATCTTCGTTATCTTGGTCATGTTTCGAAACAGTTTCATGTTTTGATTCCCACGAGATCACTGTTCCGATTTCATAGGTGGTTGCTGTCTGATATGAAGGAAGAGGTTTTTTTTTTTTAGTTTTCGAATGTCCTAATTTTCGTGACTTTTCATATGTATCCGTTTCAGTAAAATCTTCCATATTCTTTGCTGCCCCAGGTTGTGAGCTTGATTTTCCATACGTCAAAGGCCAAATGGTTCGGTCCGACATCGGCGACCATATAGGCCAGAGTTTTGAATTTCGCGTGGTATGGAGTTCTTCTGTTATATTTTCAAATGAATTTTTACTAGTTTTAAGTTTATTTGTTCTTGTTGACTGTGATGTTTTGACTGATGGTAAAATTTTATATGAAGTAGCTCGGACCTTTGTAGTCCTGGTAGCACTTGTGGATATATTTATTTTTGAAGGTCGAATAATCGAATGAACTACAAAACGATTCTTCTTTTTCCTCTTAGTAGGCGGAATTGTGGTTCTTTTACTTGACTTCTTAATTTTATATGATTTCAAAATTTCGTATTTATTACTCCCTTTATGTTCGTTATTCGTCCTAAGTTTTAGTAAATCGTTGTTTGAAAAATTAGAATTCTCACTAGTTGATAGTTCAGTAGGAAGTGTTCCGATGTTGTGAGGATCGATAAACTCCCAAATTGGCCAGATGTTTTTTATGTATGAATCTGTACTACCAAATATACTTTTAACATCTTTCTCTGGTATATTTTCGGAAGGCAAGTATTCATTTTTAGTGGTTGAAATCTCATTCTTTGTTTCGGTCTTCTTGATTTCTTCTGTTGAATCAGGTGTGCCCGGTTCTTTGATATTATTTTTTTTACCAATAGTTCTCCTTTCTGTAGTGATTAAGTATCTTGTAGTTTTTAGTATATTTTTCTCTGCTAACAAATTTTTGACTTCCTTTGGTTTTCCCCAGTTGACGAAGTTATTTGTTGTCGTAATGGGTGCAGTTTTCGTTGTATAAATTATGAGTGGTGTGTTTTTATAAACCTTCGTATTTTTCGTTAAGTTATCAAGGTTTTGATAATATTTTATTACCGATGGAGTTGTCGATGTTTTTGCATTTCGTCCGTTAATAATAGTTGTATGGCCCTTGTCCATTATATTATGCGTTGTCAGAAGTATTGATGATGTAACCTCAGTGGCATTGGTACTTTTTGGAAATGTCTGTAGTACTGGAAAATCCTTTTTTACTGAAGAAGTAGCCGATCCAGTAGTAAAATTGAATGTACTCGATTCAGTTTGTAATTCGGTTTTTAATGATGAAATAGTAATTATATGTTTCTTATATGAAGTCAGAACCGGAGGAAGTGCCATGTTGCGTTCATTATCTATAGAATGAAAGAAACCCCACATTGGCCATATCCCTGGTTCTTCCTCTTCAGGGTAATCTTCATCCACAATTTCCTCGGAGTTTTCTTCCAGTTTGTACTTTCGTCGTTTAAAATCGTTTGTTGTCTTTAGTATCTTTTTCTGCAACGATAAATCTTTATCTGTGATTTCTCGTGGTTTTCCCCAGTTGACCCAGTTCTTCTTGATCGTGACGGGGCCTATTTGTGTTGTATGAGGCATCCCTCGTCTTAACAAAAGTTCACTCCACCATAAATCTCCTGTTGTTACATTGTAGTTATCAGTAGTATTACCATTCTCTATAGCCTCGTATACATCATTAAAATATTTTTCGTCCGGGTCATTCAAAATCCAGAGACTAGTACTTGTTTGTGTCTCAGAGTCCATCACATTTGGCAAGTATGTAAATTGCTGTGTTTTCTTTTCTTCTTCCTTATCATTGTTATTATTGATGTTCTTAGCCTCGGTTGTTTTCCCTTGATTTGTGAAATAATGATTTGTGTTATTGTTCGTTGTAACATTTTTTTCCTCCTCAATGTAAGGCGTATGTTGCACACCTAAGACCATTATTTGTTTTTCGACAACGTTTTCACTCAACGTTTTACGTTCTTCAGATGTCGAAAGGTGAATGTTATCTAATGTCGAAGTTGTCGGTTTTGTTGCTTCTACATCATATTCACTGAGCTGAAACATATTTTGCAGTTATGTTATGTGATAAATGTTACACTAAAGCATATTGAGAGTTGTGAGTGTTTGACAACACAGTTTTCTTTTATAAAATAATATGTTTATTAAAAAAATAATTATTACATTATTTGTTATAAAAATTAATTGGGTTTAATTTTTTATTGCCCTCCCCGAATCCCTTTATATATATTATTTAATATGTTTCAGGGATATAAGAAAACAAGTTAAAAACAAAATGAAGAAAACCAATTAATGAAAAATATTCTTATTTTTCTAAATTAGTTCAACAGACTCTTATATCTGCTTAAAAGTAATTTCTGTCTGGGTTCTGTTTTCTGTCAAACCAATATTAATTCTCAGCTTTAGAAGGTCATCTCTAACATTGTCCTCTGCCTTATTTTGATCTCTTTTTGTTTTGTTAGAGGCGGCCCATTTCTGGTAAAGGGTGTTTTTTAAAGCCCGATAGAACTTGAAATTGTAAAAAATAACACAAAAAATTAAATTGTAATCAAAATTTTTTTTTTATTCGAAAGATCAATACGTGACATTAACA
>NW_027106350.1:110138-117418 GCF_000696795.3 Halyomorpha halys | reverse complement strand
ATTACAATTTAATTTTTTGTGTTATTTTTTACAATTTCAAGTTCTATCGGGCTTAAAAAAACACCCTATACATACATAGCTAATCTTTAAGTTACCTGACTTTTTCGGACGCTGTAATATTTTAATAACCATGGACACATTTACTTACTGATATAACTAGTATATTTCTTTATAAGTTCTCATTCTGGTACTGGTCTGAGGATTCGTCTCAGAGTTTTTTTTACAAAACTGTCTGTTTTTTCTGCATCAGATTTACAGAAAGCACAGAGCGCGTCTCATATGTACTAATTTATGCTGTTCATGCATTGGACAAATATATTGTTATTATTAAATATTTTTTAGTAATATTATATGTCAATAAAAATGAAAACTGCTACAATTCATGAAAGGTTAGGGTTAAGTATTATCGTCTATTGTCAATATTATTAAACAAGGATCATACGAGGAGGTGATTTGTTCATAATCGCGCCCAAAGGCCAGATTTTTCCCTAATTAAGGGTCTCACTTGATGTGGCTGAATGGGCCCCGGAAGACTTCCGAATCCACATGGTTACAGTATAAGAAAAATATTAATTTACCACAACTGAATTCGAGCCAGGGTCCTTGGAGTCAGTAGTCACCCTTCTCTCATCATTTTTACCATTTTTTCCCTTCTTTTATTTTACACTCCTTGTCGAAGTTTCGGACTCCTCTGTGCCAAGGATACTTACACTATGAAGACAGATTCTTGCGGGAAATTGCATTGCCAAACGGTTTTTGGATATTTGTTTTATTTACTGTACAATTTGTGCTAAATTCGTCAAACCTCCTTGTTTATGGTTATTGACGCTGCTTATGCTTCGTATCAGTAAATGTACGATTATAAATTCTTTCTAAAATTGAATATTCTTTTAGAATCCTTCATTCTGGAATACTTTATATGTCAACTGGGGTTTAGCAAATATGCAGGAAGGGCCGTACTGCCTTAAAAAACAAATAAATAAATCGGGGAAAAATACGATAATTGTTAAGGAACAGTTTAAAAGAAATTACAATTCATATTTTATTTTCCACTCAATTCATGTTGCTTGGTATTGTACATAAATTTGTCTAATGCTATTTGGCTAACTAAGATTTTCACTAATCCACCAAAAATCAAAATTGTCATTACTTTTGTTGAAATGAACTTATTTTCCAATGTGGCATGTGTTGATTCAATGTTGAAATGACTAATTTGGAGGATCTAATATACTCAATTTTTTAAGGAAAATCAAAAATAATCGCTAATATACGCTGTCAGAAGAGTATTACAAACCACTCACATCTCAATATGCGTCTTTTCTATGTCTTTTTGGCGAGTATATCTTTTTATTTAATGTCTATTGTAGAATATTTAAATAAGTATGAGACAGAGACAAAAAAAAAACTTAATTCAAAAAAAGTTGTGCTGCCCGACTTCACGTGCTAGCTACCTTCACAGCATACTTACTTAAATTTATGTTGACAATTTTTTTTAAATCTTACAAATTATAGGAATAATAAAGTAAGCGGTATTTGATAATAGTATATGACTTTTTTTTTGTTTCATCACTTTGGTTCTTTTATCTTTTGTTTACTTTCTTACTTCTATACTTTATTAATTTTTTTTTTTCTTTATTTTTTTTATAATTAATATTAATATTTTCTCTTCCAACTGTAATGTATCTTTCCTCTCTTTACTCCTACTAAAATATAAATACTTATAATGAACATTTTAAATAAATAAAAATATAAATAGATAATATAATTAATTGTAATAATTGATAGAAGCAGTGATATAAATGTTTATGTAACTTATGTGTTGTCGGAACTATAACGAAAAGAAAACAAGGTTCAGGGCAGAGTAACAGCACGCAATTAGACTGAAATAACACTACTATATTTCTGAATTTATTGCTCCTTAAAATCATTTTAGATGTTTATTTACAATAGTCGGGAGTATTAAGGCGGACACAGTGTCTTATCCTATCATAACTTATATATAAGGTACGGCCTGAGTCAGCTGTTACTTCCATGTCAGGTGACTGAGGCAATCAGCTGGTTGTATGATACATATAGAGGAGCGCTGAGATGTATAAATCAGAAGTAGAGGGAGAGGTGGAGATAGGGTTAGTGGGGATTTAGTAGAGAAAATGTGCAAGTACATATCGTAGAAAGTATACCCAGGGAATACAATGTGATTGTGGGGTGTGACCTGCTAGGGAAAGTGGGAGCTTGTGTTAAGAAAATCAAGGGAAAATGGAGAATCAAGTTGGGAAGTAAAATGTATAAATGTTATTTTCAGCAGAAGAACGCGGGCGCTCGGGTTGGAGCAATCAATCAGGCCGAAGACTGGAGACGAAACCTTATAAGGGAATGTGAAGATATCTTTTTTAAAGAAGGGGACATGCTCGGGACACCGGGAGAACGGTCCATCAGATCTTACTAAAACAAGACAAAGTGACATATGTGAAAGAGAGGAGGTACCCGCAGGCGCTACATCCGGGAAGAGCTTCAAAGTTTAAATGCCAGGGAATAATTATTGATAGTACTTCCCCGTACAACAGTCCGTTGTGGGCAGTGAAGAAGAAGAGCGCACCTGGTGAAACTACCGAAACGTACAGGGCGGTGATTGATTACATCTTCCTGTAATCAATCACCGCCCTGTACTGAATGAGAATACCGTAGACGAAAAGTATCCGATCCCCAGATTTGAAGACATTTTATACAGGCTGAGCGGGGCAACAGTATTCTGCACATTAGAGGGGAGAAGGAAACAACAATGATTCCAGTATAACATGGACGTAGTAGGGGGAACCTGGAAAGGAAAATGTAGTAGCCGATTGGTTCTCTCCTGCAATTCTGCTGCGTTACAGTAAATGCAGTAGAAGAGGTGGCCGGAGAATCGTCAATTTCTGCGGGAGTAGACACCCAGAGAAGAACAGAATGTGGCGGAGGTAGAGAATAGGGAGGATTCTTTGTCTAACGAGAGTTCGGAGGAAGGAAGACCTGTAGATATAGAGGAACTTTAGGACATCATAAATGACAATAGGCTACAGATTTTATGGAAGACAAGAACCACTGGATTGGTCAAAGTTGAGTGTAGCAAGTATGGAAGAAGCAAAATCACTTCGATTTGGTCACAGCCAGGTGTGTGGAACGGTAAGATTTGCAGAGTGTTTAAAGGATGCTTCAGAAACTCATTTCCTTTATGTGGGAAATGCCATCGTCTGGGAAAAGATCAAGCGGCTATGGCTCAGCGAACAAATAGGGATGGATAGAAGGTTCATCCGTTGCAAGCAGATAGTGGAAATCCTTCAGGAAGATGAACGGCAAAAAGAGGTTACCACAGCATATCACCAGGGCAAGACGAATCACAGCGGAATCCCGGAGACCTTGCACGCATTAAAGAGAAAGTACTTTTGGTGGGAGATGAAGAAGACAATCATTGCGGTTATAGGAAATTGTGAAGTTTGTCTACTCACGAAACATGACAGAAACCCACCAAAAAGGGAGAAAAGAAGAGACACCTACCGCAGATGCACCGCTCAACGATCTGCAGATCTATACATTCACATGGAGATAATTTAAATGGATCACCATAATTATTCTCTTCAGTAAGGCGTCAATGACGCACCAGGTACATGTATGGTCTCGATACCATTGAAGTTATGGGAGAAGGCATGAGGGAGAATGGAAAAGGGGAAAAAACCAGGAGGGTGGTGTGGGAGAATTTAGAGGTCACAGACAGGATGGGAGCGATCAAAATCGGGATGATCGTGAACAGAATGTTGGGGTCTAATAGGAGTAAGGTGGTACCCTTTTCGCGCAAAAGAGTTTTGTTCACACAGGTCGCGGTATAGATATAGTTTAATAACGAAAACAAGAGGTCGCCTTGAGGCACTCTAAGCATTACTCTGATTTGGCTTATGTAGGTTCCTGCATTTATTTTAGTGTTATTCGTAGAGAGGAGAGCTGAAATCACATTTTTGAGATCCGACGACACAATACCCGCTTCTATTGAGCTCACTATATGATTAAGGCCAACAATGTCAAAGGTACCAGCAACGTCAAGAAATGCCACCGCGCAATTACTTCTCTTATTTCATGCATCCTTTAATATATAGCGTCGATAATTCTTGCGTTGACGTGTGTTCCTGGAAGACCCTTTATAAAAAAACCCCTTTGATTTCTGTGGAAGGTAACCTGTTTCCTTAGTTCATAGTCAAGACTACTCCACAATTTGGCACACGATCGAATTGTGATCGGCCATATATTATTCATATCTCATTTTCCTTTATATATCAATATCGTGTGCCCCATCGAAGGGGTTCTGGTACTTGGGCCACCTTCTTCAAATTCTTAATTATTCCACTCTGTGTATTGTAGTACGCCTCCCTGGGATGCTTCTTATGGGTACCGAATTCTCTTTCGCCCTTAAACGTCCACAGATAGGTCCAACCTTATCATGAGGGTATTCGTCTTTGTCTTGTTGTTCGCCACATGCCTCTGTGATTCTCCCTTGGGCTTTTGGCAATCGAAGACAAATATCTTCTATGGAAACAGTCTTTCCCAAAACTAACCCGTCTGCATCGGGTCATTCAATTAACAAAATCTTTGTCACCGCCCTCCGCAGCAGCCACACACATTGATTGTTTAGTACTTCTTGTCTTTCATCTTCTTTTCTCCCCTGTCCGACCTGGATTATCATGAAATACTCATAATTCTGAATGTCGTCCTTAAATATTAAAATTTCACACTTTCTTCTCGCATTATTAAGTCAGGTATCCAATTCCTTATCCTGCAGATATCTTTCTTGTAGAAGGGAGATAAACTGTATTCCATCGGGCGCGGAAGAAGAAGAACTGGAAATAACCATTTAACGATCTCAATTAAACCTATTGGAAGTTCATCTTAACATTTTAAGTTGATAGAGTTTGTAGTGTTTCTTATTGTAAATAACGTAGTTGAAGATACCAAAGATTCTCGAGGTCTAAAACCTAAAAAGGTTAAACTGTATGTGTGATTTTAAAATTATGAGTTATTTTATGTAACAGAGCTTTTGATATCCTTAGCGTTTGTTGCAATTTCCTGTTTTCTCAGGTTTAAAATGTCTATGAGTCGTTCACATTATCTATTAATCTGAGGATATATAACAATTACTATACAAATTATAATTAGTTAGTTACCCCATATTTCTCTCTCCAGAGGTATTGCAAGTTGTAAGTTACTTTTCTATGGAAACTATAGTCTACTTTTTTCGAAATCTTATTTCGGTGCATGAGAATCTCACAAATTCAAGATGATACTTGGAAATTGACATTGTCATTTACCATCCATTCAGTGAATTTTGAAGTTTCTTTGGCAATTTTATTTCCTTTACTAATAATTACACTAATTGAACAGTTATTAATATCGAAAAGGGAATTACTTGGATAAACTGTATCAAAAAGTTTTTTCTTTAACACGGGTGCTCGATATAAACCTTACTTTTTTTATAAATACATATATTATTTGGTTAAACAGAACTACATATATACACATGTAGATGTATTTATTAAATTAAATCTGTATCGCTACAACCCATGAAGGGTCAGGAGTTCAGTATTTTGTAAAGAAGTGCTGTGACTAGTCCAACGGTTGTGCAAGGAGGTGATTTGGCCAGAATCACGCTCGACCGCCAGATTTTTACCCAATTAAGGGTACCCAATTTAAGAGGCTGGGTGGACCCCAGGAGGGCTCCAAGGACCCACATAAGTTGACTCACGGCTACAGTGTAACAGGAAACAATTTTCTGCCCAGCTGGATTCGAACTCGGGTCCTTAGAGTTAGTAGCCACCGCGCTTGATGTATTTATAAAAATGATATTTTTAAGTAAATGATATAAGAAACTATTATACTTATCATATATAACTAATTATAATTACCTTTGTTTCCTCGGAAATGGTTTGGTCATATAAATCATCAGTTTGATACCAATCGAATTCTTCATCGGTTTGTTCAATATGTTTTATGGGAACTTTTTGGCTAAAAATATAATCGTAATCTGGCACTAGTGGTTTAAATTTCTTCAAAATTTTCAGGTTTATTTCCTTCGGTGGGTGGTCTGCAATTATCTGAGATATCGCCGGATTTGAAAATACACTGTTCCCCGGTTCATAGTCAGGTGCAACCCCTGAATCCAACTTCGATCTTTTTACTTTACTCCCGAATTCCTGTAAAGTCGTGTATTTAGAAGCCATCATTTCAGACTCAGATGTGTCGTTTCCATATCCCCAGCTGTTTTTTGTAGAAAGGTTAATAATTTTCTCATTAAATGAATTATGTTTATCATTTTTTTCTGCTATAATTCCATCATCTATCGCAGATTCTTCTGGTGTAATTATTTGAAAATTCTGAAATGATTTAGTCGATGTTGACTTCAGTTCCTAAACGTGACGACAAAAAAAAAACGCATTATTTTTACTAAATATTGGTTTCTAGTAAAAAATGTATTTCTATATGACACCAGTATATACTAATAATTTTATTTAATTATTCTAGGACCAGTCTATTTAGAATGATATTACGGACGTCAAAATTAGGCTTTTAGAGCCCTAGAGTAAAATACAAAATATTCAAAATAAAAATGAAATTATTAAACATCATAAAATATAATTACAATAATGAATTGGAAAAGAAAAAAATAAATAACAATAATCAAAGGAATATTTAAAATAAAAATATAATAAAACCATAACTATAAATCACATTAAACTTTTTCTATATGTTCGTAAAGAATGTTACTACGTACAACGAATAAATAGTATACTATAAGGAAATTTAACAATATTATAAGGATTGGGGCTAACTTACATATGTTGCCTATTGGTTATTCGTGTACAAGGCTATTCACATAAGATTCCCTGTTTCCATTTCAGAATATAGAAATGATTCTAATGAATCAATGAATGGTTAAATAAGAATTCCTTAAGAGGACGTTGATGTACAATGACAGAGACACATACACAAACTCAAACAGAACAGACACATATATACGGTGTCCAAGACATCATTGGCACTTCCCTTTTTCGCTATAGTTTTGAGAATTTCGATATGAACTTAGAAAGGCTATGATGGAATGAATTTTTTTCCATATATGAAATTTATTCCACTTATCCCCAATGGAAGATAATATTTTCTATGAAGTCTCATTGAGAATCCAATTATAAAACGAGGTTAGAATTAAAAAGGTATTTTTAAATGATGTTGAATGTAACATTTTTTATCTACAGGACATGTAG
>NW_027106350.1:77141-108498 GCF_000696795.3 Halyomorpha halys | reverse complement strand
ACAGAATGTAAATTATGCTTGCCCTGTTTAGGAGGAGAGTTTGTTAATATCAGACCTCTTTTCATTCGATCAACAATCACAATTTTTGGCATCAATGCTTCTGAATATACCACTATTAATAAAAAACATACTAATTTCATATCAACTACTAACTAATGTAAATACAAGCATATGATGTTAACTTTTATAAACCTTTTTTATTTACAACGAAAAAGCACAGCTGTTAAGCCACCTCTATTCGACTTTATCTTCCTTGTCGGAAAGCTTAACCAAAAAAAAAAATTAAAAATTAAACGCTGGCTCTAATAGAAACATTTATTTGAAAATTAAATAAAACCAAATACATAAATTAAATTATGAACTAAGATAAACTGTCCGAAAATACAGAACAAATTTTAAACTAAAAAGGTTCTTCGATTTTAGAATAAAAAAAAAGATCAAAAACTATGTTAACTATTATGTAAAAACCAAATACTAAAAATTACGATTTAAAAAAAAACCACCAAAATCGCTAGTTACAAAATATTTTGCGAATTGATGAACACCGATGGGTCGAGGTCCTCATGTCCGTTCCGAAAGATCGGCGACGATAGTCTTAATTCTCGTCCGTGGGCCCACACGTCGAAGCGGCGTTCCGATAACTCACGCAGGAGGTCTGGTGAGTGAAGTTAAGGGAACAGGGCGAAGTACCATACGAAGTCGACAGGGCGACTGTACTTAGGTTACTCGCCAGGGCGACTATACCTTGGCTACTGACCTTAGCCTTGTAGTATTGTTCTGGCTAATAATGCCACTGGCTGGTATTTCACCACATAAACATTACACCACAAGCATTAATTCTCTTCATTAAAAATAAAGCATACTTCTAATGTAATTAAATCTATTTACAGCCTATTTAAGAAATATTTATATATTAATATATGGCGTTAACATACCGCCCACCAATTTTTGCCTTGGGATGAAAATTCTAAGTTTAATTTACAACCATTAGTTCGAGGAAAGCAATGGGCCAATTTCATGAAAAATAAGAAAGCATTCTACTCAAATTGAACGAACTAAAATATTAACTGAAAGGCTAATCTGACTGAAAGATCTCTTCTGTTCCCAAGTGCACTATTATCTGAAAGAACACTTCTCAGCCAACTTCCGTTACCAATGGTCAGAGATCACTTTTTATAACAGAAAACAAAATTGAATATAACCTTTCAACAATTTTCCATTATTTGTATGACTAGAATAAGTGCTCTTTAAAAAGTAATAGAAGAAATTAATTTGAATCTTTTGGACTTTTAATAAAGAAAAATAAATTTGTAAGTCACCATGAGTACCATTTATAATTTTTGAAATATGTTGAAAAAAAATAAAAATTTTCAAATAAAGTATGGAATTCATTTTGGATCAGAAGAACTTTATGCATGCTATAGTGTAAAGATATATAGTGAACAAAAAAAAAATTGACCTTCTTTTAGGAAAAAATCTAACGTAATCATTCCACTGTCGCTAATCAAACTATATCAAACTTAAAATAGTTCAGAGCGTAAAAAGTCTCAACCACAATGTTTTTATTTATTTTTTCTCTTGAAGTTCAAAGAATTGAAGCGATAGCAGAAAAAATGTATAGACTACAATAGTTTGGAATTATTATTGTCTTCAATGAACCTTTGTTACCAGAAGACTCTTTAAAGTAAATACGGTTTTTTCTGTCATTAGTTTATTAATAATTTTTAAAAAATGTAAACAAAGAACACTTTTAAGTAAACTTTTTACCCATTTCTGGCCTCTTTATCACAGAAAACACCTAGCTTAGGGCTTTACGATTAATGTAAAACAGAAAGTCCACAACTTTTAAAGTATCTTATCATAAAAGGTACCCATTTAATAACACAGTGTAAATAAAACTAAGATAATAATATGCATTGGGCTAGTATTAAAGCCTGAGATATTGTAAAACATCTCTGTCAGTAGGATACTTCTGCTTTGGCTAAATTAAAAAATGAATGTGTTAACTAGATATTGAGACTAAGTGGTGATGATGATGTCAGAGGTGTGACTACTGCATCTGATCTTCAGAGATTCTTCTCCTTTTCAATCTTTGGCGCCCAACTTTTTGTTCGACGTTCAAGGCAGATGGAGACTTTAACAGAAAAGCATCTCCTCTACTAACACACCTGAATTCTGACAGAGTGACAGCCTGCTCCAATAGGACGACCTCTTGATTGGTCATTAGCCGTGAACATGGCTCGCTTAAAGGAACTTTAAATTACCTAGATGTTTTCTGAAGACCTAAAGATTCTGTTGTTAATAGCAGATGTGGAGCCTTATCAGTCAGAGATCCAGGTCTCGTTTTAGAAATAAGAGGGTTCACCCTTCTGTTGACAGTCCTATCTTCTTGTATTCTGGTTAGAGGAGGCGAAGGGGTTACTCTCAGCTGTAAAGACACAGGATTTCCACCATTGTGACTGGTAAACTGAAAACTATTGGCTGTACCTCGAATAATTGAACCAGTTGGATGACTAGGTACAAGCATGACTGGCTGCTTGAACTGTAGACTTTGAAAGTGTTGAGAATAGGACCCTTCAGGGTTGTCACAGTATCTAACTCAAGAATAATGAATAGGAAAACCCCAGGGGGTAAGATAAGAAATACCACTACTAATAGCTTTAAGTGGTGATGGAGGCGGACTGACCCTCATCTGTTGGGGATCAATGCAATGGCAGTACTGTAGTCCAGAACTTTCGCTCACATTAACACAGGTGCTCTAATAGAAGATTGTTCAAAACAGAAGTGGTTCGCACCTACACTGGTGTGGTATCTTGCTACCGTCAGGAATGTTGCGATATTTTCTTCAAGCAGTATCTTCCACCTGAAGGTAAAATTTGAGTGTCCTCAAGAGGTGGTAAGAAGTGATGCTTCCAAAGCCTGTTCTTCCTAATGGGATTTCATGTCCCAGTTTTCACAAGTTGAGAAACTGTTTCCATCTCCCAAAATTTCTCTATTGGGTCATTGAGTTCATTTGGAAGTGTTAATTGGCAGGAAGTCATTGTTGCAACCTTTTTCTCCTTTGAACCCGAGTTAGATGTTAAAGACCCCATGATCATTAAGCCAAATATTGTTTTCAGAACGTCGGAGTAACCTTCCTTACTTACATACACGCCTGATTGAATTTGTCCGAATAAATCGGCACCTAGTAAAAAATCAATGGCACCTGGTTTTTCAAATGCTTTATCAGCCAAGTTATATTTTTGAAAATTTTCGTGAATCACATTGGGGCTTGGACAGGAAGGTATCCTATCCGTTATCTTCGGAACGATCACGGCATTAGTTTTAAGATCTGGATACAATGAGTGCTAGGGTACTAAAGTGCTACATACCTGAAAATTCCAACCTTTAATAGGGTTATCTTCGAAACCATGCAAAGGCTGGGGGTTAACATTCCGCTCCAAACCTAAACTTCGTGCGCAGGCTGATGCAATAAACGACCGTTGTGATCCACAGTCGATTAAAATTCTTATGGGCAAAAATTGTCCATAGCGGTCCTCAGTTCGAGCTATTGCAGTTCCTAATAGCACTGAGGAACTGGACTCGGATAACGATGACAGAACTTAACCCTTTGTGTCCCTAGTTTTCTTGTCAGATCCTTGCAAATTTTCTGGAGAAGGATGTCGATCTGATAAAACATCATTATTTTGGGAGGATGAAGAAGTATTACTAACTTTCGAACCCGCCTCATTCGACCGCCTATTAGTAGATGTTGGAAAATGCAACAATGAATGATATTGCCTTCCGCATTTATTACAAGAGCCAGTGGAAGGGCATCTATTGGTATTGTGACAGGGCAATAATCAGTTTTAATACAATTTCAGCGGTCGTATTTTATCAAAACGTTGTTTAGGTTCAAATGAGCAAAAGCGCGGGCACCTATATAAACGATGTCTTTCTCGGCATAAAGGACAATTATTATGCGTCATAGACCCATTTCTAGACATTAAAACCCTTTTTGTAAAATTTCGAGACCTTTAAATCGTACTTGAGGTAATGAAATTTTTGTATTTCACTCAAATATACATTATTATAAATTAAAGAAATAAAGGTGTCTTTAAATGAAACCCAATTGGAAATTTGGCCATTAAATGAGGGTAAATTAATGGTTGGAAATTTAATCCGAGATTCAAAGTCCAATTTATAACTATTTTCGATAACAGATTGGCTGGCGGCGGTAGTTTCTACTATAATTTCATTACATATTTCTAGTCTCGGACCGTAAAGCATCAAATCGCGAGATCGATTCATCTTCTAAAATTTTAGCTAGAGATTTTGCCTCCTTAAAACATCCCTGAAATTTATCAAAAGCAGTATCTTAGCTAGATAAGCGGGCTTTATTTAATTTATTTAATTAATAAATTTAATTTCCCAGGATTTTCTGAACAGGGATACCTTATATCCCTTGTATCTTTCATATCTTGAGCTAAATCTAATAGCTCTCTATTGTCTATCTCAAGCTCAGATAATTCAATTTTATTTTGATCAACTTTTGGCGCCATTACTACCTTACAAAAAAATGTTTAAATATAAATAATTAATAAAATTATCAAGCACAAACTTTACAATTAAATAATTATTTAAAAAATTATATCCTAGGCTGAAAAACCAAAATTATTAACAAATTTATAAATAAATGTTTAAACCAAGGCTCGGAAGACCAAAATCTATGTTCCAATTTACAAATACATATTTATATCCTAGGCCCGGAGAACCAAAATTATGAATAAATTTACAACTAAATGTTTATCCAAGGCCCAAAATACCATAATTATGTAAAAATTTACAAAAAAATATTTATATCTTAAGCCCGGAGAACCAAAAACTATGATAAGCCACCTCAATTCGACTTTGTCTCCTTGTCGAAAAGCTTAACAAAAAATGAAATAAAATAAACGCTGGCTCGAATGGAAACATTTATTTGTAAACTAAATAAAACCAAATACATAAAGTAAATTAGAAACAAAGAAAAACTGCCCGAAAATACAGAACAAATTTTAAAATAAAAAGGTGCTTCCATGTTATAATAAAAAAAAAAAAAATAAAAAAACCTATGTTAACTATTGTGTAAAAACCAATGACTAAAAATTACAATTAAAAAAAAAGTTTTATTTTAATAAATCTAGTTAAAATAAAACGTGATTTCCCTTTAATGGCATCCAATCCCATAGAATTAAAATAAAACCCATCAAATCACTTATATTCATCATCGTAAACCTACCGACTGTCCAGTAGTTACCTTTAATAATATTGTTCTTACCCTGTCGAACAGATCCGCTACCTTGGACTCTATCTAGACAAAAGACTAACCTGGAATTTTCACAAAAGACTGAAAAGACAGAACACTGCACGTCGATTTCGACTATTTTAGGACTTAGTAGAGACAAAGGTTTTTTTGGAAGCCATAATTCGTAGCAACGTAAGGCTAAGTGGCTTCCTCAATACTATCTTTACTATCATTACTATCTGCCAAAAATCGTCATCAATTCGTCAAGAATTCCTTAAGAGGACGTTGATGTACAATGACAGAGACACATACACAGACACAAACAGAACAGACACATATAGTCCAAGACATCATTGACACTTCCCTTTTTCGCTATAGTTTTGAGAATTTCGAAATGAACCTAAAAAGGTTATGATGGAATGAATTTTTTTCCATATATGAGATTTATTCCACTTATCCCCAATGGAAGGTAATATTTTCTATGAAGGATTCTCATTGAGAATCCAATTATAAAACGAGGTTAGAATTAAAAAGGTATTTTTAAATGATGTTGAATGTAACATTTTTTATCTACAGGACATGTAGGGTTTTTAGGACTCGGTCTAAAGCCTCTCTCTCTCTTTTTATTTTTTTTATTTTTTTTTTTTTTTAATCATTCTGGATGCATGTCATAGGCACATTAGAGAGGCGAACCAATTCCGTAAAGTGTAGTTGGAAATCACATTTTATTTTAATAAATCTTGTTTAAAAAAAACGTGATTTCTCTTTAATTGCATCCCACACTCTCCAATCCCATATCACAGACCTCGAAGAATGGTTGTAATTGGAGCACGTCGATTTCGATTTTAGCACTTACTACAGACAAACGGTTGTTTGGAAGCCATAATTCTTAGCAACATGAGGTTAAGTGATTTCCTCATAACCATCTTCACTATCATTACTATCTGCCAAAAATCGTAGCGACGTTAGGCTAAGTGGCTTCCTCATTTCTGTCTTTACTATCATTACTATCTGCCATAATTCGTAGCAACGTGAGGCTAAGTGACTTAGTCATTACTATCTTTACTATCATTATTATCTGCCATAATTCGTAGCAACGTAAGGCCAAGTGGCTTCATCATTACTATCATTACTATCTGCCAAAAATCGTCATTGTCTATAGCAGGGTTGCCCATTCTAAGGCCGGCAACATTGTGGTCTGGAATTGGCACACGTGTGGCCAGTAGGTTATACATTTTTATTCTTATTCTTATGTTTTATTTATTTATGTTTGCAAGGGAGGGAGGTTGAATAGTTAATTTAGACTCAGCAGGTTTGATACATGTTACAACATACTGTCTTGTAGAAATAATTATTGAAAAGGTGGGTGTCTATAGGGGTGGAGGTGGGGGTACGGTTGTGGCCTGTTACAATATGGATAAAACCTGCTAGCGCACCATCCCTGGTTAAAGAGAAAACCGATTATAAAACTTTGAACTAATATAATTATTCGCGAATGTGGCTGTGTTTGTATGTTGTCATAACATGAGATGATTGAAAAATCAAATTATTGGATATTTATGGACGATATTACGATTATGTTAAATCGATTTTAATGATATTTGAGCTAATCATGTGTGCAGGGTCATATGTTAAGATAGAGAATATTTCTTACGTGGATACCTTCTTCGATATATCTTCTAGAGTACCAACTTGTAAATCTTTTGTTATTTCCATGTGTTTCTCTGTGGTATTTTGGAAAGTGTTGGATATTTTCATTATATTCGACTGATTCACCGATTCTGTCAACAGAAATTCTAAAGAACGTTGTTTCAGACGTTTATTAGGGAAGTTGCTATGAGCCATTTCGTCAGCGCCCCGAGCAATCGAGGAAAAAGTTCTTTCTTTCACCTTTGGCATAAATTGTCTTTTTTTCGAGGCAGAATATCTTTTTGATAAACTGTAGTAGGCAATCTTGTGTAATCGAAATTTATTTGTACTCAATGTTTTGACTGAAGTTGGAATTGATTTCGGCAGCGTGTAACTCCAATGATTTTTATTATATTTTTGTGTAGAGTTGTTCGAATCCAGAGGGCCTGAATCTTATGCAGTGTTAACATATCCTTTTGAGCTTGAATATCCTCTCGTTGAAGTTTTATTATTTCGTGTGAGTAACGTTACATCGAGGTTTGGATATGTTTTAACTGGTTTTCCTGGGTCATTTTTTTTATTTACAAATGTGACAGAATGTAAATTATGCTTGCCCTGTTTAGGAGGAGAGTTTGTTAATATCAGACCTCTTTTCATTCGATCAACAATCACAATTTTTGGCATCAAAGCTTTTGAATATACCACAATTAATAAAAAACATACTAATTTCATATCAACTACTAACTAATGCAAATACAAGCATATGATGTTAACTTTTATAAACTTTTTTTATTTACAATGAAAAAGCACACTGGGAAAATGTAGCACTGGGCTTTTTCTGCATTGGATGAAAAATATATAATGTGACAATGTAAAGTGTACTACATATTTATTGTATTCCTTTAATAACGCATTCACTAAAGTTATAAAACTTTTTAGAACTGATTTTTTTAAATCACATTGAACTTTTTCTATATGTGCGTAAAGAATGTTACTACGTTCAAGAATAAATAGTATTCTATACGGAAATTTAACAATATTATAATTAATTAACAAATGAAATTAATTTCCTTACGTATTATCCAATCGAACGAATACTTAACATAACCTGACGTTATACATAACCTGATTCGAATTATCTCTTATAGATATTTTTTTTATTTATTCCAATACTTGCAGTTCAATCGGGAACTGTTTCGACCCTAAGAGCCGTTGTTCTGGTAGCCATCATTTAAATCTTTTGGGCAAAACTTTGATCTTAAGCCCATGATTTTCCCATAGACTCCTATTGTTTTTTCTTGATAGCAAACTATGTGCATCTTTGATATGATTGTCCTAATCAATCACGGTTTTGTCTCATAGATCCAATTGTCCTTTTTCACATACAGTTAGTAATAAATTTCGGTCTACGCTATTTTGAAACCGGTTTAAAATAAAAACTTTATGCCTCTCTAACCATAATCTTTCCTGGCTGCTTGCCATCTGTTTTTAAATAAATTCATATTTTGCCCTCAATCGCCTGTATTCTTGGAAGCGGTAGTCACAAAACTTTTGAAAGTAATTTACTGCACTTTCTTAGTGGATAATTTACAAATTTTAATAACTCTTTTGTCCCTAAAAATAATAATTAAAAAAATATAATTAACCCGAATTGCGCCTGCCTCGGTCAGTTTGATATTTTTGACTATTGTTGGAAGAGTCCTTAGGATTTTCTTTGATTTCAATGTTGTATTTAAAATTTTTCGATAATTACTGATATAATTGTATGTTTTACAAAAAATAGAGACAATCGCATCATTTTTGTATTGCTTATTGATTTATTGATATCAGTAACAGAATCGATCATTCAATGATTATGATTCAAGTATGATAAGAACAGCTGATCAAATTACATGAAGTATGTGAAAAGAAGTTAAATTGTATTCTCTTACTTTGTTACAATACAGAACATGTTCTTTTTTTCTGTATACTTCATTATAATATATGAGTAGTTTGCTTAGTTCAACATAACAATCAACACTATAATAATATCGGGTTTATAATATATAATATTACTCGGCAATCGCTGCTCAGGAAGTATATTGACGCAACCCAAAAATTTCATGAAATTGACTTTATTGTGCTGATGGGCACAAAAATGCACTTAATAGACGTTTGTAAATCGACATAATTATATTTAAAAATTCTACCCCGGTCTTATTCTTAAGAACATTTTTTTTTTATCACAAACATAAAGTAAATTAATTTTTGTGCCGACCAACGCAACAAAGTTAGTTTAACAATGTGAACAGTTGCGTTATTATAATAATTATTATGTCAAAGAAGAAAGTTGTCTATGTCTTCTTTGTCTAGCCCTGATAAGCCCTGTAAACTGGGATACTTACACTTACTAATAAAGTGTTGCTTTAGGATATTTTTTTACCTTTCTTGACCAACACCCGAATCATCTTTCCACAATTATTCTGTAATATTATAGATTCCTTGTTATTTAGCGTTGAATATTTCGTACCTCAATGTCGATTCCTTCATACCTCTTAGTTGTTTTGATGAATAAAAGTAAAATTTTGATGTGCCTATTACAGTTGTAGGTAATTCAGATGAACCTATTTTGAAATTTACTAGTTTCATACTTTATATTATAAGGCCTTCATAAATTAATACAAAAAACTTTTTTAATTATTGAACCACTTTTCGATTTCTTCAAGGTAAAATCTATCAAAACTAACAAAAAAGTAATTTCCATATTCATATAAAACGTATGATAAGGGATATTGTGCTTGTAGAGACTGGTGGCTCTATATTCTAGGAAGTAAACTCTTGACTTTAATTGGGGTTAAAAGTTAAAAAGTTAACCGCTTCTAATTTAGTTTTAGAATATTTCAACAACTTTTCTGATTCGAAAATACTAATTACGAACAAAAATACTATTTTAACGAATATATCTAATAATTTTTTCTCTAGAGATATTTAACGTGCCTTAAATTCAAACTATAGCCACATTTATTGACATAACATTTACAATTAGCCGGAACCAGAAAAATTATCTAAAATTTATTGTCTCTATACAAATGGACAGTAAGTAGACTGAAAGTTTAGGACTCCCCAAAATTGTACCGTGGGAACATTACTCTTATTATAAAGGCTTATGAAATGTTTAAGTTGTGTGACTTATCTCTAATCGTTTGAAGCACTTGATGCTCGAATTTTCGTTTCTAGAGATTCATAGAAAAATATACCTCTATACTTATTTTGATGGTGACAGAAATGATTTGTCGTTGAAGATTATTTTAATCTTAAAACTCCTAAACACTTGAACTATTTGTTTTCCTTTTTTTATGAATGTTTTTACTCCACAGGTACAAACACTTACTTTTAACAAATATTAGCTCTAAGCATTTTTCAGTACTAAGAACTACTATATATATATAATTCAATTCATGTACAAACTCTCTAATTTCTTTAACATTAGTTATAATCAGCATTGCAGAGTTTCCGAATGGGTAATCACTACGCAGTAGCTTTGTACTCCTGAAAATAGAATATAAAATTACCTAAAGGCCTTTACAAAATTAATTATCAAAAAATAAGCTTTTACAAGTGAAAAGCTATTTTTTGTGTTCAAAATTATTTTTGAAACAAATAAAAACTGCTCTTTTACCGTTGACAAATATTTCATATATTCTTTATATGATAATATATAAACATCTTATATGTGGATATATAATAGCACTAAATAAGAATGTAATATGTAAATTAACAAATATTTTGAACCAAAAAGTTCAAAGTATCTAGCATTGTTTTAAAGAACTTTTTGATGAGGATATATATATTTGAAGATTTAAATACAGCTGAAAAAATGAATTAAAATAGATTGAATTAATCTTCATCGTTAAGAAGGGTTTATAGCTCGTTTCAAGTTTTTTTTCTACTCTTTACTTCATCATGAGCCGTAAATTTTAAATAACAGCCATTGTTGTTATATCAAGATTGAAATACAATTTTAACATATTGTTCTAGGAGTAAAATAAAATATTATTATTATTATTGGTGCTACAGACGAGTGGTCGAGGCCTCGTGCGATGTATTTCTTAAGTACATCGCGCGTTTCATGACGTGGTTTTCAGAGCGTGGGTTCGTCACTCCCACGCCTATTTTTGTGAGTACCGCCCATTGGCTAGCAGGCCTCACAAAAGCCCCCTGGGAGGTTGTGAGTATTGTATATATAATTATCATATAATTATATATGCTTGAAAAAATCCCGGATAGGGGCGGGGACTCGATCTCGCAACATTTGGGTTGGCAGACTGGCGGTTACCACACTGCTACCATCACCCCAAAAATAAAAAATATCGGAAAATTAAAAACATCACCTCCGTTTATATTCATTTAATCTTGATTCCACGTTTTATTAACAGAAACAAGTTGTTTGAATCCGTTTCTATAAAAAATATATTTATAAAGTTTCCATAATTTTTTAACTGTTTGAAAAAAAAATTTCAATAAACCGTTTGTGACGTGGTGAATAGTAATGAGTGCATTCATGCCAGCCAATCTCACAGCTCAGATTATTTCCGACTACGTGTAGGATTAATGTTTGCTCTGACTAAATTACTCCCTGAAAGTGGTTTAACTCTTCACAATACCCACGAGGAGATTTGTACTGGCGTTAAATATTCAGTTCAACCATTAATATAAGTTTAAATTTTTGGAGCCACCTTCAAAGTTCGCTTATAAAATAATAATATAAAGAAAAAAAGATAAAGATTTTTAAAAGAATAATTTGAAGTGATCCAGATTCATTTCTCTGCGTCGATAAACAAAAAAGATTATATGCCTATGTACCTATTGTTTTAAATGACTTACAACAGTGATTCCCAACCGGGTTTCAGCGAAATAATATAGAAATAGCTCATTCCAGGTCAACTCAACACAGTTTTGAACCTTGCTGTCTCAGGGTTGTACAGGCATTGTGTAGATATTCTAAACATTTCTTAGCTTTTGTTGAAAAGACGGAATTCGGCACTCTATTTTTGTCAAATGATAATGTAGGGATTTCGCCGTTAACCTATTTCTACCGAAAGGGTTCCGGCCTTCTTGCAACAAATGCTTTCCGCTGCCAAAAATTGATTGAGAAAAACTGACTTAGTTTTACAAGCATTGTCAATTGTTTGCAAAACTCTAAGATGTTTGAACTAAAAAAAATGAGTTATTTGCACTGTTTTGAATCTAGATTCCTTCAAATTGTCTTAAAAAAATAATGGAAAACGTATGGTTCAGGAACCTAGCTTCTTCCTCAGGTTCATCTCTGTTTTTTACTTCGCATCTTCCATCAGAAGGCCTACCTACCTTGAGGCCTCTTTATCTCAAATTTTCAATCTGGGCTTTGTCCTACCCAGAATCCTTATAATAGTTTCAGAAAGTGATTTTCTGAAGGGTATAGAGCCTCTTCTTCCCTCTGGAGTTTAGCTCTGAATGGCATAGGTTAGTTTGTAAGGTATGTGTATTTGAGTATCCTCGCTCAAAACAAAAAAAAAAAGTCTTACGGAACTGTAATTACGTATTGACAGTATGGCCTATGAAGTTACAGAAAGTTTTGTTTTCCTAGAAATCGAATTACCTGAAGTGGTACATTATATATTCGATTTCACATATATTTACCATTTTCTAAAAACTGACTCCGATGATTTTGATTAAACTCTTCATATCAATATAAAATTTAATTTTCTTTAATAATTGCTAGGTCTGTGGTTCCCAAACTCGGTGCCTTGTTCAATCGTATGCCAGGGATGCCGCAAGTGGATGCCAGGCCACAATGACAATAATACTTACTTTTTGCCATTTTGAATAGAATCAATTCATATGAAATTCCTGCATCATCATTATATTTTCTATGGTACGTTGACTACTCGGCTTAGGAATAAATACATAATTTAGAAATGTTCAATGAATTATTAGTACTGAATTTCCATGGGTCGTAGTGGTATTATTTATTTATCATAATTTTTTAAGTGCCTGTGATATTGCGTGCCGCGATTTTTTTTTGCCCTACGGGGGTGCCGTGGCAAGAAAAAGTTTGGGAACAGCTGAGGCAGGTGTTATCCTCATTGAAATAGTCTGACGGGCAATGTAATTAAGTGGCGAAATTTCAAAATTCTCTTTCTAAAGTACTTCGAGATTGATTATTTGAAACAATTATCCATCTCTCATCGTTAAAAGTAATAAACAATGGATAAATGTAAAATTGGAAAGAGTTTCATAAGAAGCACTACCAAATATTGTACAATATGTTTGTAAAAAAAAATTGTACACCGGAAGAGGTGGACTCAGTGGTAGAGGTGATCACCACTACTATCCAGGAGGCATCCAAAAGAAACATACCAAAGTTCTACTCCCTCCGCAACACCATCAGGAAGCCACCGAAGCATATCCTCATTCTGATTGGCCAACGAAATAACCTGCGCAATGTCTTTTAGCGCACGCGTGATTTAGCTTCAAACCGGCCATCAATGCAATGACTCGACAGATAGCTGCACTCCTGCGTGACTGGAAGACCGCGCTCTGGCATGACCAGCTCCGGAGGACTCATGATGACCATCAACAGTTTTGAAAGCTGGTCCGGAACTTTGTCACCAAGAGAAGGACTGTACTACTTACTGCTGGGAATGACCTGTTGACGTCTGGGGAACAAGCTGCCCTCCTGGCCTCAAGCTATGCAGCGAAGGATGCTGAGCAGACGTCTAATGCTCCTACAGCACTTGGGAGGTCAGGGAGTCCAGTTGAGAAGCCCATCTTCTCTACCTTCAGCCAGCTGGAGTCGGTACTACGCCGCACTAAGGGTAACAAGGCGTCTGGGCAGGATGGGATCCCAAGTTTACTCTTGAAGATGCTTCCTAGGACAGTTAAAGGCTTCATGCTGAACAATTTCAACTCGTGCATACGGATCTCTTACTTCTCAACTGCCTGGAAACATGAGATCGTAGTGTCGCTACTCAAGTCGGGGAAGAAAGGTGACTTGCCTGAGTACTACCGCCCGATCAACCTCCTCTCGCACATGAGCCTTAGAACGGCTCGTACACCAGCTTATGGAGCACTGCAGGAATGCCGATGTTATACCCCCTGAGGAGACTGCATTTCAGCGAGGTGTTGCCAGCGAACACCATCTGGCGAATCTTCAAGAGCACACCATAGGCCTTCGGCAGCTTATCCCACCCGCTACTACTCCGCCGACTGGAGGAGTTCAATTTCTCGCTGCTCTGAGTTCTGTTCCGCGACTGATTAGAAGCTATCTTAGTGAAAAATCAGTCGCCTTACGAGTTGGCGGTGTCTTCTCGCTTCCGGTCCCCACCACCTGGTGAGTTCCTCAAGGGGTTCCTCATGCTGGGACCTTTACTGTTCGTCGTTTTTATGGCATCAGTAGTCGCCCTCAAGCACCCAGTGGCAGTAGTAGGAGCCTATACAGACGATATCGGGATCTGCGACTCCAGTATGAGTCCGAACGTAGCCCCCCAACATGCCGAAAATGCTTCTGCTACGTAAGATCGTAACTGCACTGAACAGGGACGGCATCAGGGTGAACCCTGCGAAGACGGATGCCTTAATCATGTCCTTTCAGAAGTGCTCTACCACCAGCTCACTTCACAGCAGATCTCACTTCAGCTCAAGTTGAAGATTTATAAAGCTATCATCCGCCCGACTCTGCTCTGTAGTGCCACGCTCCTGCGATAACTTTTCGAGACCTCGCTGAAAAAGCTGCAGAAATTCCAGAATTCCCTCCTTCGGTGAATAATCCGAGGAACTCCACTCCAAAGAGCCAGGGGAACAGTGCTATCCATGATGGGCTCTAGCTCCCCTCTTTGCCGGAGTTCATAGGTCGTAGGTACATCAAGTTTTTTGATGGCCTGAAGGCATATGCTTACCTGCTGTTCAATGAGGTCGTCCTCCGCCAGAGAGGTCCTGACAAAGGAAGGGCACCAGTTACATGTTTATATACTTAAGTATATATTAATATTGTTATATATGTATAACAGTAAAGGATGTAAGAAAAAAAACAATTATGTTAAAAGAAAAGAATTGTTTTCGTGTTCCCATGGTTGCTATGGCATTAATAAAGTTTTACTTTTAAATACCTATGTATGAAGTATATAATAAGGGAACCTTATGATCCTGAATTGTATAGACATTGATATTTTAAAAAGGGAAAGCATTAATTTAATCTCAATTTAGAGTGCTAAGTAAAAAGATTTTATAATGATATATATTTTGGCATGGTAGTGAATAAAGTGTTATGAGGCTTTATTATTATTAGCCCCTCTTTCTGGAAATTTTTTATTTAAGAAAATATAAATTTTTATTTTTAAACAGTTTATTAAAACCTGCATTATATAATATTTGTATAATGCAGGTTTTGATATAACTTTAGAATGGGTGGATTTGAGGGACAGAGATAGAGGATAATAGCAAGATACAGGGCTTCCCAACCGGACTGCATGAATCCTTCTAAGCGTTGATACAGTATTGATAGAGCCTGGTTACTAATGCAACAACAAGGCTAGGAGCCGATTCGATTAGCCCCCCTAATGTTACCTAACGAGGTAGCATTAGCTTAGGGGCGGACATGTTCAACGTTCCGAGTCTTGTTTTATTGCACACAGAACGTTTTCATGTCCAACTGTCGAATAACCTTTAGATACATAGAATTGCATAGAACGTTACCCTTCCATGTCTGATAAAAAATGCAAAAGCTTCGTTGAAGTGCTATTTTCAATCTTTTATCGAAATGGAACCATTCGTACATCAGGATGGGATCGTCAGAGGAATAATATATTTCAAAGAGGTTTGATTGACCCCGAGTCCTAAATGTAAACATATAAGCGGAGGGGACTGTGAGGGACTGGACCAGCCTTTTTTTTTTGTGATTTTTATATTTCAAAAAACGTTGGCTCGTAACCGGTTACGTTCCAATGGGCCCTTATTAGCCGAGAAAAAAATATATAACTTTAGTAGGTTTTTTTTATTATTGATTTATTTCTGTGCAATATTGATTTCAAATTAGTTGGCGAAAAAATCGATTAGTTTTCATATGTATGTAGAAAAAGAAAATTGCCCTTGTTATTAAATGAGTTCAAACGTATACAATATCGCAATAATTAACAGAGGCTCTCTATTAATTTGATTTAAAATAAAATAATCTAGAAACTAGCAAGTCAGATTCGTTTTTCAAAATTACTAAATACAGATGTTCAAATAAGTATAGTTAAATCTGTCGGGGTTACACAAAACATTATCTTTAAATAATAGCTTAGAACATTTTTTAATTTATTTCAAAAAATAGTATTCAAAAATATTAAGAGCGGCGAAAAACTACTATCTACTCATTTCTAAGATAAAAAAAAATCAACCCCAGTTTACTACGTTATTTGGCCAAAATCGTATTAATATCGTAGGTTATCTACTCGATGTACTGTTTTATTTTATTTTTTAATGCCGGTCAGTAAAAAAAAATTTGTATTATTAGGATACTAAAAATGAATCCGACTTATCAAAAAGTCGGAAAGTTTTATTTACCTTATTTACTACAAGCATATTATTTTTTTTAAAGAACTACTTACATTTAATACCATCGGGCAATATTTTTTTTCCTAAGTATACAAATAGTGTGTTATATAATAACCTAAGGGATGTGACAGGGTGGGTTGGGCGTAGGTCCCAGAGCGCGCCCGGTTCGGAACGTACTGGGTTCGATTTCTACCTGGGGCAGTTAATATTTCTGTTTCGGAGGTATCCAGAAATGAATCTTGACACTCCCGCCTTGGTACGCGGAGGCAACTCTAAATAACTCCAGAGATTGGCAAAAAGAACCGCTAGGGCAACTTTACGGACTACTTCCCCACACCAGATACTAGAAATAATTAATATATAATAACCAATAAATCGATTCATAGCAAAGATAAAAAACAAGAATGTAACACTTTTATTTAATAAAGTTATATAGATATTTTTGTCACGACTTTTAGCTTCTATTGAAAAAAAATTTCCATTGAATCCAAAAAAAATAAATAAATACAAAATGTCTAAAATCGATGACTTCATTACTTTATCCTCCTTTAGTCAGTAAATTTTCTATTTATTGAATTTATGAATATGGATAATGTCGAACGTAAAAACTAAAGCAGTTAAAATTCGAAAAAAGAATTGTATTCGGTGCTTTTAGGAAAGTTCTAAGATCTTGAAATCATATACACCACGATTACAACACTTACTGTAGATCCTATTTTAATAAAGTTTGATTAAAAGTAAAAATAGTCAAGAAGTTGAAAACGTTTAAAACAAAATCAAGGAGTTGAAAGCGTTTAAAATAAATTCAAGAACCTGAGGGAAAAATATTTTCTACGCATCCGGAATATTCAAAGGATGATTACTGATTGTTTGCTCGTCTAAAAAATGGGCAATGATCTGGCAGCTAAGGAAATATATTAATCCTAAAGACAGCTGAAAGGTAGGGAGGACGGAAGAAGTAAAAGGATATTATGGAAGGGTTAGAGAAGAATGGATTGAAGGAGGAAGGGTCTGTTAGAGAAGACAGGGAAAAATTGATCAAGATCTGTAAGGCCTGTGAATCTCTCCGCCAAATGGAGGCTACCGTTTACGTCTCCAAGGAATGAATGAGCTTAGGTTTGTATAGTTTCAAAGATCAAAATAATTTTGAATATTATATTAATAATTTATTTATTTATTTAAGTATTTTGACCACTAGGGCTATTTACACTGAATTTACAAAGTTAGTAGATTACAATTGACATATTCACAAAGTTACAAATTAACTATTACAATTACATATTTACAATTACAATTTACATTTTACAAAATTACAATTAGAATTGACGTGGTTAGTAAATTACGATATTAAATCATCCACTTATCCTTGTTGGACAGTTCTATCTATATATATATATTCAGACTATATATGATCATAAACATTCATAATTTTTAGAAAGGGAAAAAGTTTTGTTATTATTGTGGAATCTTCTTTCAACATCTCCTGTAAATCTGAAGTGAATCGGTGTGAATATTAATAATTAATATAAAGGTATTATTGGTACTGGCGATATCAAGGTTATAATGTTTTTAGGGAAACAGCTTACACTAACAGTATCACAGCGTTCAAACTTATTTTTAAAATTTTTTCATCGAACTTATTTAATTTAAAATTAATTAATTAATTTTACAATAAAGATGAAAAATTATTTTATTTTTTTAAATTTGTCGAGGTATTTACAGCTTTGAAAACATTGCATGACTCTTATGTTATTATTTATTTGATGTTTCGATCAGATCTTTGGTCGTTAATAATTTTCACTGAAGGTAGGTTTAAATAATTTTTTTCTTAACTAGTATATCATAAAAATAAAGAATTGTTTAATCGACATCAAAATCTTTCAATTTGAATATTCGGACTGTAACTCGAGATATAGCTGATTGCAATTTTTCCTCTATCTATTCTACAGGTTAAAAGAGGAAACTTAAAGATAGTTAAATCGAACAATGGTTAAAAAGCGTCTAAAATTGGAAAACGGCGTGAAACCCGCTACTCCCACTCTCCATGGTAGTCTTACTTATCTCACCTTTAAAACAGACACTTATAGCGAGTATGTTGGTTGATATACGACATGTCAAAATCTCACAAGAGATCATAACACAAAAAAGGCAATCCATCTCGGCAAACCCGCCCCACTAGAACCATAGATTAGCAACGGTTCTGTATCACTATCGAAGTATTTGCTTAAAACGGGAAGAGAAGGCTTAACATTTGTAAAATCGAACAATATTTAATGCCTCTAAAATTGGAAAACGGCGTATATTTTTTCTTTTGATCTTTTTTTTTTTATCTCTTCTGCGTCTGGAAAAGGCATTCCATGGAATGAATTCCAGTCAAAACATGCAACGTGAGAAATATTTAATATAACTCAAAACCTTATTGTTATTAATTTCTTATACCATATTTAACGGTGCAGTGCTTCAAACGAAAACTTTCACACTGTTGCAAGTCATTCTTCTCCATTAACTTATACGACTATGATATTTAAATTATTATTGACCTCCTCATATGGTTCGTCCTTTTTTTCTTCTTTTCATTCGTCCTCTTGGCCCGTATATTTTTCTCAGGGCTTCCCCCTCCCAAATTTTCAGCAATCTGTTGCTTCACTAGTTGAAAACTCACTCTTCACTAGTTTAAAACTAACTCTTCACCTTCACAGGGAATCTAACAACGGTTTTATAACTGTTACCTCGACGCTCTATGTTAGCTCCTATGAGCTTAAAGTTTTTGTCATTGGAAAACGATGCTGATTGGTTTGTATAACTTTGATTGATTCGTATATTGTTATTTTATTCTTTTAGGACTTCCTGTATGAACCTTCTAATTTGAGAATCCGGACTTTTTATAGTAGAGCAACAAATTACTGATTGAAACCCTATCTATTCTAGCAGTTAATCACAAATTTCTTATCATATTTTGTTTTCAATAGACCCACCTTCCGTTTTCAAAAGGGAAGTTCCTATCAAAAATATAAGTTAAAAAATATATAATTCATTTTTTCTGTAGTTTAATAAAAACAACTTTATGCTGCTTTTTGAAATTATAGCCTGCTTTGTATTAAAAGATAATTGTATAAGAGATTTTTACAACCTCATGACTCCGCACAAGTATGATAAAAGCTACATTAAAAACCCCGAAGGCTTTCCCTAAGGAAATATTATGGGTCCAGCTTCGACTGCTGTTTTATTGAATCAAAACCAATAGGATTTCTTTTATTATTTCATTCCACATCTACTTAGGTCCATTCTATTCATGTACTGATAATGAAATGAGTGTAACATCATTGATATCAGTGGCCCAGAACGTTCTCTTGAGCTAAGTTACATGACTTAAATGCAGTAAACACAGCATAAGTACAGAATACGGTACAAAATAAGGATGCAAAGTTGCCATAGAATTATACTTTTTTTAAATTCATTTTATTGAAGCGAATTAATATAATCTGCCACTGATTAAGGGTATTGAGTATTAGTGATCAAAGACTTATTCATACAATATATACATAAATAAAAGTAAAACAATATAAATAATAATAATAGTACTTAATAAAAATGATATTAAAAAATATCGAAGTGTTTAAATCACTTTGACGTAACTATCAGTGCCTATAACGACCAGCCAGCAATATTACAACACTCGAGTTTATATTCAATCTGTTAAGTTAAAGTTCTTTTTATCTAGATCAAAATGTTCTTTTACATTTATTGCTACTTAGGCGTTTTCCCTTTATTTCAATTTAAAAGGTAATAAAATGGAAATTGAAATATATTGTAAAAGTAGTAACGAAAAATGAACTGAATAATTTAGTATAGTCTGTATAGTTTTCTTTTAGTATTTTATTTTTTATTAATATTCATTTTAGAGAATTCATTATTAAAATATTATTTTTTTCTCAGGATTCCTTGTTGGTGTTTGAGATAAGGAATCTTCGTGAGCTTTGTCAACACTTACTAAAAAAATGTTTTCCTAATTTCTGGAATTTCACGACCATCCCTGAGGCTTAATAACGTAAACATATTAAGAGAAATATATATATATATATATATATATATATATATATGTGTGTGTGTGTGCGCGTAAAGATGCTTACCTTCCGGCTCTAACCCATCCCTACCTCTAAATAATAATTAAGTGATGTTAACACATGGTTTTATAAAACAATAACCTCATAAACTGTTTTTATTTCATTTATGATTTATGAGTATTTCAGTGAACTAAAGACTATAAAAACTGAATTTGTTTTATAGGTACGTATAGTTTAAGATACAATGTACTATTTAAATTGAATTTGTCATTAATTAATTAAATAATTATTTTATAGAAGCAAAAGAGGTTTATAGTCCTGAAGTCTATGTCTAACACAATATATATATATATATATATATATATAAAGATAAGGTAGTGATTAAAATGAATTATTCATTGCATAAGTTCTATATATCATACCTGCTTAATATGAACTTATCATATATGGCTTTATACCTTATTTCAGATTTATTGTATTTTATGTTATTTTTTATTATTTTTTTACTTAATCAAGAATAAAATTGATACAAATTTTCATTGAACTTTACTATATCTTGGTTCGCAAACCTTTTCAAGTATTGACAATTGTATTTTAGATTAGAAAACACTTTAACTAGATTAAAAAGTCTCGAGCTACACCCTCAGTCGCACAAGATGGTGATTGTAGCCTTAGCAACTGTTACTTTAGTAATACAATATTGAAATTTTTTGTTCTTATATTCTTATTTTTTATTATTTATACATTATTTAAATCTTTAATATATTTTAAATTACTGTTGTAGAATGTGTGGTTGAATATAACTAATTCGGAAAAAAATATTACTAAAGTGACTTCAGGTTTTTAAAAATGCTCTATAATCCTGTCTCAGTCTTAATAAATATATTGCAAGATAATATAACCTTGCAGCAACCTCCTGCTTTTGATTTTTTAGTTTATTTATTTGTGCCAGAATTATAAACTGTTTTGTTTATCTATACATGAAGTAGATAGTACCTTGTTATAAATGTTATTCTAGGCTGTGAATACTCAGATCATCCAGCCTTCTCAAATTTATTTCTAACTTTCCTACATACGACATAAAAAAAAATGTGATATAATCGAAAGTCAGTATCAATTTCTCTATTATTTCGAATGAAAAGAATCAGCGGAAATATCGCATATATCTATTATCAGTTTCTCAGTACATTTTATAATCTCTGTGTCCGAATCGTAGTGAGTTACAAATGCCGGTAACTCAATGTAATTCAAGTTCCAAGATTTTTGAAATGCGTTAAAAATGAAGAAGAATATGGTCATTTTGAAGTATTAAACGCTTTGAGCCATCCATTTCAAAGTTTAAATATGACTCAACTACATTATATGATGTAGATTTTGTTTTTCTAACAATATAAAGCTTGGGTAGTGGAAAACCTTTACATTCCATCATTAAAAACATCTATTTTTTTTTTTTTGTAAACAAATGATTTTTGAGTATTAACTTGGTTTATTCTGAATTTTATAATTTATGGGTTATTGAATTTTATAATTTATGGGTTATTGAATTTTAAAAACTGTTAGTTAATATATTGAGATTGAAGTAAATATTTCACCTCTTTTGATGAATACTATATTCAAATATTTGTCATTTTAAATTATCAAAGATAATAAATAAATACCATTGGATAATTATAACCCATAAAGACTCATCAAAACATTGTACTAACTTAAAATTGATTTGAATCATTTGTTCAGCAAAAAAGGCGAATATTTATGGAGTGTCAAATCTTTATGAGAAGGTCTCTGATGGTCAAAGGCAAACATTATATTTTGCTTTTACTCAATCTATTTTCCCCTTTTATTTATTAGGGTGAAATCAGATTTTCATTAAGATCAGAATGTTCTGATTTTCTATTTTTCAGTTAAATAAATCACACAATTTAAAACGTTTGTAATAATGAAGACAAATTTATAGGGTCAGAAGTAAGCCGGTACAAGTGACAAGTTGGACAATAAGATATTTCTTTGCTATTCGCCAGTGCCTGAACTGAATTTATGCGAATTAAGTTATCAATCAATAATTATAATTATAATTTTGAATAATTAACTAATATATATTGTTCAAAATTTTATCAACAATAAAGCCTCAATTTGATTTAGATACAAATTGTTAGAAAAAACATCGTATTAGCAAACTTTCACCTCTTTATTTCTAATCTCAGTTATAAAATTTAATATATTGTTTTAAGATACTAAATTTAGAAGTTCTTAAATATCTGTAAATAACTATGTCAATGAATTCTAAATTCAGATATCATTATAAAATTGGCGACTATAATCACTATAGAAAATATCACATTTTAAAAAAATAGCTGAACAAATAGAGTAGAGTTGACATATATTTTAATAGTACATCTATTTTAAAATTTCAAGGAATCATGTCTTTTTTTTTATTGTTTAATTAAAAATTGGTATTTTCCTTTTCAGGTAAGGGATAGCGAATCAAGAATTTCATTTCTATATTTTAAGTTTCTATTAGCAGGGGTCACAAATACTAAGGTAAGATATTAACTATTTTAAATGAGATGTAGATGGTTGACCGTAGATTAATGCTTGAAGAAGTTTGAAGAAGTCAATTGTATGTTACTCTAAATGTTGTTGTTATCTCTTCTGTTCTATAGCCCTGATGAAGACCTGAAACTCAGGTCGAAACGTCGGCATAAAATAAATAAATATTGTTTTGTTTATTTATGTTGTTCTTTACGGACCGCACCCCCCGACAAACTTCTTCTAGTATTAACTATTTTGGTTAAATAATTTAAAATTGATAAATCACTATTCTCTGTTTAGAAATTCCTTTGGAACTGTCGGTGTGAGTTTTGCACTAAACAGGCTATATCTATTTTACTTTATCTTTTTTCTTCTTGATTATGCTTTGATAGAAAAAATTACTGTTTAATTATTAAATTGTATTCATGAATCTTACGAATTCTCTAAAATCTCCAAATTTTCTATTTAGAATTATCAGAATCAAGCTTAAACCTATATTATGATAATTAAATTAAATATGTACCGCTACAACCAATGAAGGGATTCAGTACTTTGTAAAGAAGTACTCTTACTAGACCAACGGTTGTGCATGGAGGTGATTTGTTCAGAATCAAGCTCGACCCCCAGATTTTTACCCAATTAAGGGTACCCAATTTAAGAGGCTGGATAGACCCCAGGAGGCCTCCAGAACCTACAGGAGTTGACTCACGGCTACAGTGTAACAGAAAACAAGTACTCGCTTCGGCGGTATTAATATATATCGGTATTAATTACAAGAAAAATAACATAAATTAACCTTAAATAATATTTGAATCGCTTTAGCTCCCATATAGTTATGCTTCAGATTAGGCTTTTATAACTTATTTTTAATTGTCTTAAATTTTATTGTTTTAATTAAAAATTACTATTGTTTATATTCATAATTTTATTAATTAAAAATAGTAATAATTTAGAAAAATTGATAAAATAATAATAAAGGAGATTTCAGTCGAATGGTTAAAGACTGGAAAGTTATTCTCTGAGGAAGGTTTTTTTGGTCGCAATTTTAGATGAGGTTATTGCCATCATATAGAAGACGCGCTCTAAAAGACGCAACACCCGATATATATGGAATATGCTCAGATCAGATGACTGATTATGACATTGGAGTCAAATGGATGTGGAGTGCTGGCTGGCACCGAATATCTCCAGAGGCACAACAATATGGTCAACATTTTTCATCAGACTCTGGCGTTGAAACACAACTTAGTAGATGATCCAATAGAACCCGTATATAAGCACCACATAAACAGATTCCTCAATTTCTATTGGGATAAATCAAGTATTAAGGTCCATACTGTGCGTGATAATAAACTAGATATCCTTCTTGTAGATTTAAGAGCAAAAAAAGCGGAACTTATTAATGTTGGAATCCACAACGATAATAGTATAGGCACCACTGTGGGAGAAAAACTCGGCAAATATCAGGAACTGACGATAGCGGCGGAAATGGATTACTCAGTACAGAGAGGATGGAAGAAAATATTTACGACGGAAGAAGGTGTGAAACCATTTCAACTCTCATAAAATCTGATTACAGAGGCGTTCCCAAAACCCCGAAGACGAAACGTATAAAGCAATTAATGAACCATTTGAATTTTGCTTCGAGATTCCCAGATACACCCCCGTAAACCGCATAACAACTGCCAAAGTGGTGGAGTATTAAGGACGTAACCCGCCGCCTGGAAGCTTCAAAGGGTAGCGAAGGTGACTTAATCACTTAAGAGTGAAGACGGGAGATACCGGAGACGAGGATTTTCCAGGAGATAATTTGGTAATTTCAATTCAGGATAACTTTACAACGTGAAACTATGCCATAATTTTTGTTAATTTATTGCCTTAAGCCGTTATATGCCAGATAAGAAACGAGAGTGGAGTAATAAGGCTGTACATAAATTTAATGAAACGCAGTTGATGAAAAAAATTCATAAAACTTACGCTGATGATGTGAATTTAAAATATATTTTTATGATATATTATGAGCTCGGCTTTGACGATGCGTTGTCATACGGGAAAACTTTGTAATCTACTATAATTATACTACTTAAAAAATCAATGTCTTATCAACCTAGTTCCCCGTAGCATTTATAGATTAAATTGAATTCGATTAATCGAAGCGAAAATTAGAGTAGGATGGAGCTTTATATTCAATAAGCCAAACTCAAAGAGTTGTTGGCACTGTAACTCGCAAGTTTCTGCGAATTTCATTTCTTGGTAACATGACTCCCATGCTTGATTATATTGATAGGTTTAAGCACTTGGTCTCTCTCATCACAATATGAAGTCAGGCCGTCAGGCGCTTGAAAAGATGTAGGAAGAAGCAGCTGGATATTGCTGCCATATTCAATATTCCAGAGAGTATAATATTTACCAATTTATAAGTTAAAGAATATATAAAGTCAGCCATGGAGAATGAAGTTTAGAGGTAAATGTTTTGTCGAGTTTCCAGACATATAGTACTGAATATTAAAGTGGTTTCTCAATTGTCAAGTGGTCAACGTCAAAGCATTGCCCTTAACTGGCCAATATTGCGCCAAAAAATCTCTTAGTATTTAAAATTTGTGAGTATAACAATTTTAGAGCATTTGTAGGTTGGTTAAAGAGTTTTAAACAAGACGCGTAATTTCATTGAAATCAATTAGTGCTGAAAGCACTCATGTCAGTAAAGAAATTTAAGAAAGATAAGGTAATTTATCCACAGCAATCCTATTATATTCCCCAAAAGACATCCAAAACACCTATGAGAAGACATAACTGGCATATCTACCATAAACTTTTTTATTTTCGACGCATGTTTGATCCCTTTGCTATAGATATCATAGAATGCTCGAAATTGATTTTAACTCGAAAACTTCAATATATCACAAATTTGATAACTCAAAGTAAAATCGATTATACTGATTATTGTCTGTTTTAATAATAAATATTGCTTTTTAATTTTCTGAAAGTATAATAATATTTATAATTTTCGTTTTCTTTCACTTAGGACTATTTCTTGTGCATTATTCCTGTAAAATTGACTAGTTTCTTGAATTGAATATTAGGCTTGTTTAGATTGAAGCTCTTCATTTCTGGCTAATTTCTTTTGTCTATAAATAATTATGTTGTTGTTTGATTATATTAAGTACTTTTTTTTATTTATTGATAGATATTACAATCTGCCACACAGTTGTGGGCAATAGGTAATAGTGATGAATGATCTCATACATACTAAAATAAAATAAAATAAATAAACGAATGAAAAAAGAAAAAAAAACTCTTAAAATATATACAAACAAAATAATAAACAAAATGAACATAATTAAAGTATGTTTATGAAAAATAAATAAATAAAATAATATAGTCTCTAGTCACATTTATTTTTATTATTAGATATCTTATTTTCCGTTTTTTCTTTTACTTATTTTCTTTTATTATTATTCTATTTTATTTATATGAATATATATTTTTATTTAATTTTGCGAATACTATTGTTATCATTAATATTTTATTTTCATCCTTATTTTTTTGTATCCATGTTACAAATGTATACTCTAAACGCTGATACTTATTGCCCTTCACTGTAGCACAAAGGTCTTTTATTCTGCTGTAAAAAAGTGGAAAACTTACTTAACAAGCCCTCAAATTTCCTATTATTAAAAACGCGCATATCAGATCATGGTCAGAAGTATTGCTATATACGGAAAAGCATCTAAAAAGCTGACCCTGACATGTTTTAACTTAGAATATAGTTAAAACGGAACCTATGTATGTTTATCCCGTACTATATAAATTTATATCAGCGTATTGATTGGTTATATTGTGAATATAAATTACATAAAAAGTGATTTGGAATAAAAATTACCTTAGAAAAAGTTATAAACTCAGCATTTAATATCGAAATTACTTATGCTTCATACGATTATCTTTTTTAAATTGTTTCATCGTTTTTAATATGGTTCATTTTATGGTAAGCTGCTTAATGACCGTATGAAATTAATAAAGCAAGATGGCATTGCGGTAAAAAAGAAACTAAAATGGTTTATAATTATTTATTAAGAAGCATAGTTTCGCCATCTATTGCTGGACTTTTTAACAAGTTAATCAAATAGTTGATTTTTTTTTACCCTTTCTTGAACCATGTTCCTTCATGTCTTATTTCTATCTTTCATTGTTGGGAATAAATTTCAGACTAATGTTTTTTTTTTTTCCCTTATCGGTATAAATATTGAAAAAAAAATTGATACTATGATCTAATCACGAAATTAACAATTGATATGAATATGTAATTGGTATGTACAAGATGGGAGTGGAGGGGAGAATCCCAGCATCCCTTGCTGGTCGCCCTCAGTTCTGTACCAACTCCCTCGTGCTGAGTACGGTCGCTCGTGTCAACATCGCATTTCTGTCGTCATCAACGATTGTTGAAGCTATTTGTTGAACACCATTTTTTGTCTGTTCCATTCTCAGCTCAGTAGGAAAACCTGTTGGTCGTCCGGAAAACTTAATGATGTTCATCTATCTAATAAGGTAAAATCTATTACATAAGTAATATCAACATTTTACATATTTACATTATTATTTTACATGCTTTACCAGCACATAGATATACCAATAGATAGATAGGTAGTATATTATAAGAACATCTACCTCTTTACCATGTGCAGTACTTACTCTAACTAGTGCATAATTTTATGCTAAATCCATACAAATTTATTTGTTGTACATTTAAAAAAAAAATCATTTTTCTTTTTACTATTGATTTAACAAAATAAATAATATATTACTTTGGTTTAAAAAAAAAAATAACCCTACTGTTGATGAAATTTTCATATTTTAGTTAATCATCAATTACCAGTATTTTGCCTATAAACTTTAGGATGTATGGTTTATTTATCCTGCCATAATTACTAATTGCACTATATCGTTAATACTTAAAATATAACATTTTTTATGCTATCTGGAAATGAGAAATACAATGATTCAAATAAAAGTTAAATTATTTATTAAAAACCTTTTTTTTCTCGAGTTTAGGGTTGTTAAAACTTCAATAAATAAAGAAATCGTTTCGTAATCAAAAGAGAACTTCGGACTGAAACCGTTGTTGGCAAAAGAAACCAATGGTAAATAAATCCCACCCAAGGTCCCAGGCCAAACTAAGCGAAATTCCCGGGAAGAGAGCTGACTTTTTCATGATCTTGGTTCGTCAGCAATGATCATATAAGTTTGAATTATTAGTATTTTGACGTTTTAACAATTTTTTGTTTTGTAATAGGTGTTTAATAAATGAACGGTAGTAAATTATTTTATATATGATGTTTAGATTCCATAATGTTAGGAACATAATAGTCATAAATTATTTATTAGTTTATCAACTGTTGTCTGGATTCCATATTTTAATAATAATTAATTAATTTTTAAAAAAATGATTAATCTTTTACTTGGAATAATACAATTAATTTTCAAATGAAACTGGTCCTGTGTATTCGATGGTTAACGTGAAGGCAGTCGTCTATCAGCTGCAGAATGTTAAATATATTTATTATAGTCCTTAAATAAAATTAACTAAGTTCAACAATTATTATTACTTTGTGTATTAGTATTACACACTCCCATATACATTGAGACAATGGTAATATAGTTAAAATAGTATATTTACATCACGCTTAATAAGATATAAATAAATTAAATAATAAATATTTGAAATAATAATTTGAATAAAACTGAAAAAAGATTAAATTTAAAGTAATAATTACATTATTTAAACTTAAAGGCAGATATTGAATGTGAAATAATCATGAGTTTTTTTTTTATTACTCATCAGTTCTGTATTCACAATTATTTATTTTTAATAACGTGTGTGTGTGATATTTTGAGTTTATTTTCTTTTGATAAGACTATCAGAAGAACGAGTTTTATTTCTTAAAAAAAAAAAAAACAGAAATTTTTAAACTTTTAGTCTTTATTCATGAATACATAACAGAAAATTGTAATTGTTATTTATAATGTTGAAAAATATATGTATAAAGTTTTAGTTATAACCATCTATTTATTACAAGAATAATGAATAACGAATTCCTAACTAAATCCGTTATCTTTTGTTTATTTCTTTTTTTCTTTTTATTTCTTTTTTTTTTCGTAATCAATAAATAAATAAATAATTTTTTAGTCCGCTAAAGGACAATTAATTGAAGGATGCAGATTGGTATAAACATAAATTAGATTTTTCTTCTTGAAATTCCAAAATTTCCATAATTCAGGGCTTTATCCTCTTTTGAAACTAAGCTTAAACTTTGAAGGTGTAATTATATTGCAGTTAGTACGTTTTAAGGGCTTAAACATGAGTTTCCGAAGAGAGATAAGTCCTTGCATGAACTGCACATCATTGTGTTCCCAGAAACATTATCAAATTTATATTTATTCCCTTTTTTCTTTCCACGCTTTTAATCGAGTACTTAATTTTAATTGCCTATTCAGAATTATTATATTAGTATATCAAATATTATGTAGGAACCAAAGCTTGTTTATATTTCGATTTTGTGCTCAACAAAACCTTGATTTTATTAAAATCTTCAAGTTATAGTAATTTAACAGCAGGGCTGATACAAGGAGAAACATCTGAAGACTTTAGAGTTAAATTAGGTCTAAGAAAGGAAGATGGACTCCAGCCAATACTGTTTAACTTAGTCCCAGAGAAGGTGACAGGAAGTCCATTTCCCTTGGAATAAGATATAAAATCCTAGTTAACACAGATGATATTACTATCCTGCCTAGGGAAGGAATCAGGAGGAATTGGGGAGATTGCCCAAGATTCTTTAAAAAAAAAAAAAATGTTAGCGAAGATAAAACACTATATATGATAGTAGAAATCGAAAAATCCATTTTACTTCCATAGCTAAATATGCGTGACAAAACCTGCTGTGATATACGGTTGCAAACCCTGGTCTCTAACCGGTGCTCTAGAAAAAAGAATTTAGCACTTAGGATACAGATGAGAAGGATAGCTGCTTGCTGTTACTGCCAATAGAGTGATAGACAGGATCAACAAGTCTGTTTATGAGCTGCATGCAGAACACTGGAAAGAAGTAACCAAAAATAGGCTGAGGTGCAGAAGGCTTGTTCAGGCTGTCTACATCTACAAGCTCTGTAGAACCAAGTGAATGTTTTTGTGTGTATAAATACGTATAAACTGTTTACATAAAAACTTTTTAATCACGTTTGTAATAGTTTCAATAATTTTATTACAATACTTCATCGCTTTTATTATTAATTCACTAACCGAATAAAGGCTTAAAGACAAGAAAACCAGAGTTATAGCTCAAAAATATTCTGAGATATCTAAGAGCAGTATTTTGTTTGGCGGAAATCTCTGCTGGGTTAAAATGCCCTGACATCATTATGACATCAAAACAAAATAAACTCTCTCGGAGATCCCTTCCTTCAGTCCAATTATTTCTTCTCCGTTGCTTGAAGATATTTTGGGGTATTACCTTAGGATTTTAATTTAGAAAAGAAAGGAGAAAATATGACATGGATTCCTGAACAAAAAAGAATTTATTTTCATATATGGAGATGCAAAAATGAAATTTTGTTTAGATAATTTATTAATTTATCGCCAGGATAAGATTATGAGTAGGTATTATGGTGTTCAGACTTATTTCCTCTAGTGATTTTTTTATTTATTATTTATCGTTTATAGCGTGGTGGCACTTTGGTAAGGCACGATGCTACGAACTCGGGTTCGAATCCGGCAGAGCAGATAATTATTTTTTAGTTCACTGTTGCCATGAGCCAGCCGTGTTGGTTCTGTAGCCCTAAGTTGTAGGTACTCTTAACTGGGTGTAAATCTGGTGGTCGAGCATGATTCTGATCAAATCACCTCCTTGTACTACCGTTGATCTAGTAATTGCACTTCCTTACAAAGTACTGTACCCTTAACCCCTCACGGGTTGTACTGGTACAGATTTAATTTAATTTTGATTAATATTTATCGTTGCTGTTTTAACTGCCTGAACTACCCGCGTAGATTTATATATAATTATTAAATCAAACAAGTCTATCTAAAGCATCAATATGAAATTGATTTTTATATTTTCCTAATAATAAGTGTCACTAGAGCAGCAAATCAGTTTTTAATTCATTTTTCTTATAAATACTTTTATTTTCCGACGGCATCAATCTTTTATTTTTTTTTTCCTAACATTCCAAAACGTGAAAAGTCGTTGAAAAATATCAACATTAGCATTTGCTGATCCTTAATATGCATACATAATATATATTATTATAAATTGAAAAA